>NC_085868.1:6045395-6325395 GCF_034702125.1 Engraulis encrasicolus | reverse complement strand
TGGCCCGAGGGGGCGGGGCGTCGCGAGAGGGACAGGACACGACAGCTCTCCTGGTACACACGCTTCAGCAAGGTCTGACAAACACACACAACACAAAGTTAAAGTGGGAGCACAGCACTGGCTGCAGAATGGCAAAAGACTGAGGTCACTGAGGATATTTATAGAGCTGCGGACCACAGCCTCAGCTGCGGACTACAGCCTCAGTGTTCCACATTCTTTAGGTATCGGGTCATTTAGATGCAAAAAGAGACAAAAAATACTTCTGTTTTTCTGACTCTCTGCAGTAAGGTTGCTTGACTTACCTATAGTTCTCTCTCTGTGTGTGTGTGTGTGTGTGTGTGTGTGTGTGTGTGTGTGTGTGTGTGTGTGTGTGTGTGTGTGTGTGTGTGTGTGTGTGTGTGTGTGTGTGTGTGTGTGTGTGTGTGTGTATTACTTGTAGTTCTGGGGACACCATTTTGTGCATGTGTGCGTGCGTGTGCAGTCAGTAGTGTGGTCAGTAGGGACAATGTGTCTGCAGTGTGTGTGTGTTACCTGTAGTGCTGGGGACAGCATCTCACGTGTGTGTGTGTGTGGGTGTGTGTGTGTGTGTTTGTGTGTCTCTGCAGTGTATGTGTGTCTCACCTGTAGTTCTGGGGACAGCATCTCGTGTGTGTGCTGTCCGTCAGTGTTGTGCAGCTGGTCGGTGGGGTTGATGCCTCTGCAGCGCAGGTACTCTACAAACTGGGCATCCAGACGCTCCGTCTGCTCCAGCTCCAACTTCAGACGTGCTCCCAGGTCAGAACTCACATCTACACATACAAGAAAGAAATTAGGAAGATAACTCTACATACAATCTACAGGGAATAAAAGTGACTTTTTAAATTTAACCTTTGTTTAAGCTGGAGGAAGTGTGGAGTCCTATCACAATGCGGAGTAGTATTGGTTACGAGCCCAGTCTCGCGAAAATATCAACTATATGCTTCGCGGTGCCGTCACGATATAGCCTTGTTTTCGTGGTTGGGCAACGCTTGCTCATCCGTAGGCTACGAGAGTGAGAGAGTGGGTGAGAGAGAGGGCGAGTGACAGAGAGAGAGAGCGCACCCGAGCAGTGTGCATTCCGGGAGGGGAGCCTTGTCGTTGTGTCAGCTTCATGTCATCTCTCCCTTCCTACAACGTTGTCCCTAATCTTAACCCTAAACCTAACCCTAACCTTAACCCTAAACCTAACCCTAAATCGCTTGTTTGAAATGTTTGATGACCGTATGAAACTAGTGAGTCCCGTTTCCAGTTACCCTTCACTCACGCTTGATTGTTGACGTCCGTCCCCATTATTCTTCCCCCCAGAACCAAAACTACCCCAATTGTCAATTCCCCCTTTCGTCGCCCAACCATGAGGCTATATCGTGACGGCACCACGAAGCTTATAGTTGATTTGTTCTGTTTTTTTGCGTAAGGATTTCACGAATGCCATGAGATACGGTTGTGGTTACAACAATTTCGGCAGATCCCGCACACTGCATCCCGCAGACATGCTAATGAATGGCCAGTATCATCACAGCAGAGTATGGATAGTCAATTGACGGCTCTGACTTAATAGAGCTCTCCCCTAATCGGCAGCCGACATGAATGTACATTGGCGCCAGTGTGCAGGGGTGTACTGAAAACAGAAGGCACAGGGCAGTGCTCCGCACTTTGTCCTTTTTAGGGCCTCCGCACACCCGTTCTGACATTCTGCTGTAATACGGCATGAGATGACACATATTTCGCGTGTTTATGTGTGTGAGAGCATGTAGAAGATGTCCTTCATTTGTACGTCAGTGTGTTTGCTAGCCCTCCTTTATGTACTCACTGCTGCCGTATCCGTCACTGATCCACTCTGGAGCCGACCCAGGAGATGTGGAGCGCATGGAGGAGGTCAGGTCCAGCTGGTACGGAAAGACAGGCACACACATTAGGCACAATAACCACATAATTAACAGCAATGAAAACACATACTGTACTACACCATGATCTATTGCGGTGTTACTGATGCGGTTATGTAGTAAATTAGGTACAAATTGCAAAAGCTCACTGGAAAAGTCTGGTGTTAGATACCAAAACATGGAGAGGTTTTTTGATTGGTTCAGAGCAGAGCAGAGGTGTGTGTGTGTGTGTGTGTGTGTGTGTGTGTGTGTGTGTGTGTGTGTGTGTGTGTGTGTGTGTGTGTGTGTGTGTGTGTGTGTGTGTGTGTGTGTCTCACCTTGTCTGCGTCCAGTGAATCCAGCATGCTGAGGTTATCAGAGGCACAGAGTGATGAGGGAGAGTGGAGGCTGCTGCTGCTAGTACCATGCTGCTGCTGACGCTGCTGATGATAACGATGGGGCTGGAGGGGCAGCATATCCGGCTCCGGAGCCAGGTGCATGGAGTGGGATGAGGAGTCCACATCATCTCCTCCTCCTCCTCCTCCTCTCCCTACTCTTCCTCCACCTCCTCCACTCAGCAGGTCCAGTCTGCCGGCCTGCAGCCCGCTCAGCTCCGACAGGTGCGAGATGGCGTGCAGGTGCAGCGCTCCCCGCTCCTCCATGCTGACGTCCGGCCGGCGCAGGAGCTCCGGGGAGCAGAGGGAGGAGGAGGTGGCCTCCAGGGAGGAGGCGAAGGTGGGCCGCGACGTGGAGGAGGTGATGTTGGGGAGGTGGGGGTGGTGGTGAGGGTGGTGGAGGTGACGGATAGGGGAGGTGGTGGAGTTGGAGACGCACACGCGGATCGGGGAGGTGGTGGAGGAGACCAGCTGAGGCTGGGGAGCTGTGTCAGGGGGAGCAGAAAGAGAGAGATATTTCAGCCATTTTCAGTTAACTCCTTTTGAGGAATTCACATAGAATGTAGAATGTTGCATAATTCTAGAGTGGCAAGCAAACTGACTGTATGCACAGTCACTTGTGCTATTGCACTAAATACTTTTGACAAATTGTCATCATATTCCCCGACTGTACATACTTAATGGTCAAATTTCATGACATTCCATGACTGGAAAAAAAAAAAGAATTTCCATGACAAGTGGAACTGTACTGTGTGGAGGTTGTGGGGTATCTACCTGGGGGGTCTGAGGGCGGGCTGCAGCGTTGGCGAAGGTTCTCCAGCTCCCTTTGCTGGTAGGCCAGTTCCTCCTCCTGCACGGCCAGGTCCTCCTGCAGGCTACGCAGCTCTGCCTTCAAGCGGCCGTTATACACTTCCAGGTCTGCTAACGCACGGTCTTTAGTCTGAAGGGGACAGACACACACACACACACAGGTTTAGGTCCACTATGACAAGATCCTTACTGTAGGATAGAAATACATGCAGAAGGGTACTTGCATAGTTGACGCGAGCTAACACACGTGAACGGCCAAAGCGTAGTGATGCCTAGCCTTGCAGGAGCGTACATGTTAGGACGAATCTACTATGCAAGCACCCATGCAACACACACCCATACACACACACACACACACACACACACACACACACACACACACACACGCAACCACACACACACACGCAACCACACACACACACGCAACCACACACACACACACGCAACCACACACACACACACGCAACCACACACGCACACACACACACACACACACGCAACCACACACACACACACGCAACCACACACACACACACGCAACCACACACACACACAACCACACACACACGCAACCAACCACACACACACACAACCACACCAACCACACAGACACACACACACGCAACCACACACACACACACACGCAACCACACACACACACACGCAACCACACACACACGCAACCACACACACACGCAACCACACACACACGCAACCACACACACACACACACACACACACACACACACAAATTCCAGTATAATGCACACCACAAAACAGAAATTCAAGTAGTACACACCACAAACACACACACACACAAAAAAAAGTCAAGTGCAAGACGCACCACAAACACAAATTCAAATCACCCCACCTGTCCTTCCTCCTGCAGCTTCAGGGCTTGTTCAGTGCTGGTGCTAAGCCCCTCCTTCACAGCTGCTAGTTCCGCCCTGAGGCTCTGATGCTCCGCCTTCAGCAGGCTCAGCTGATGCTCGCGCTCTCGGAGGGCCACATCGGCCTTAGCCAGCGTCTCCTCGGCACATGTCTGAAAAGACACACACAGAGACAAACATCAGTATACAATGTACATGATGCACACCGAGCACTTGGCTAGCATCTCTTCAGCACACGTTTGTGCACACACACGCTTGCGCGCACACACGAACGCACTTGAAGCTAGATCAGCTTTAGCCAGGTTATCATACGCACATGTATTAGACTACACACATCCTACAGTGCACAAATGTATGTAGGGACGAATGTAACCACACATCTCACAGTTGGTTAACAAGCAGAAGTTTTGCTGCAAAACACTTTGCAAGAAGTTTAAGTTTAAACATGCATCTTTGCAATCAATAGAGCAGGGATCAGATTCAACATAGCTCTTAAGAGTCTCTGCATCAAAACTATGGGCAGCTGTACAGATGTCTGTTTGAAAGCACCCCTTACATCAAAATTCAAACACAAGGCCACAATAATATGGCTTACATCCCTCCTAATCGTTGCAGAGTCCAAGCAGAAAAACAAACAAGGAAAGATTAATAACCCCTCTTGCAGTCCCCGGCCCCCACAAAACACCACTAGAGGAGAACTGATCCAGAATCAGCTGTTGAAAATGATCTCATGCACTTTTCATTCAACACGCCTGTTACACCCTCTTCACTCATCAAAACAACTTTAACTGCAATGGGCTGACTAACCAGCGGCACAATCAAAACAACTTTATACAACAATATTGGGGTGATGCCTTACGGTCTGTGCAAAAATCAAAACACCACACAAGACGACAGTACTGGCGTCATTTTAAACCCAACTGCAGTCCTAATCCAATGCTAGGAGAGCCGTTCCAGACTGAAGTGAAAAAAGTACTACACTACCTCATGCCGTTACGATTCGTTATTCTCTCAGCAGCAGCAGACACTACAAGTATACTGGCTTTTGGTAAATCACTGTCTACAAGTCTTGTCCAAAACGAGTCGTTTTTAAGCTGCTTAAATGTTAGTTCCAATCAGGCCATGCCGCCCCAAAACAGAGTGGTTTAAGACCTGCTAAGGAGGCGCAACAGATATGTGGCAGTAACTCTCTAATGAAAAACAGCTCTCCGCTCGCTCACCCTCTCCCTTTACTCACGCTCACATCTGTAGCAGTCGCACAGCGGAAAAACTAAAATAAACACCACCGGCCCTCTCCCCCTCAAGGCTCACCCTTTATCTGAAAAGCACAACAGACGAAATGCTGAGAAAAGTCGAAAGGAAGAATATCAAAACAAACCGAAAGTCTGAAGTCAGTGGCAGCAAAGTTTGAGAAGTCGAAACTTTTTAAGTCTTCCTCTTCTGAGAGAAGTATGGTTCCTGTGTGAGTCAGACTCAAGCACTTCGCCAGCTCACACACACACACACACACAACTGCTCTAGCCACGCCTACTCCACTCTAGAATTTCTTCTCCCTCTTCTTTCCTCTTCTCTTCTCTTCTGTGTGGCGGGAGGGCATATCTACAGTCCTAAATCATTCCCTGCTGTCGTCTGGTGGCTATTAGCCCGTACTCATACGTCATGGTCCGTTCAGCAGAGACCAGGCAAGCAGCCACAGATTCTGCTCATGTGTGTAAGCCCTCATGAATGAAGCAAACGATGCCCTCTCTGGTCTAACCGCACAGACCAGAGGTCACAACGTAGGAATAATGAAATGAATCACGAGGATTATTATTGTAAGAGAGTTATAAAAATATACAGAGCAGTTCATGGGATTTGGATTTTGAAACTAGGCCAATGCATTCACCGCCGACTGCATAGGTACAGTGTATATCCACGAAACGCCCCCAAACCTCAGGATCTCTCACACACACACACACACACACACACACACACACACACACACACACACACACACACACACACACACACACACACACACACACACACACACACACACACACACACACACACACACACACACACACACACACACACACACACACACACACACACACACTTTCGGGAATACAATAACCATAAGGCTTTACATCAGTCAAGGACTAAATATTAAGTTGATGGTACAATTGATCAAGCGATACCGTTATTGTGTACATAATTTTACATCACACCAGATGACTCATTATGTATTCCATCCTCACCAGTGCCTCCTTCTGGGTCTCCTCGTGGAAGCTGACCCTCTCGTCCAGCTGATCGCTCAGCTCCTCGATGACAGAGCCCTTCGACTCCACTTCCTGTCGGAGTGCCTCTATTTCCTCCTGCAGCCGGCCCTCTCGCTTCCTCAGCGCCTGCCGCTCTGCGTGCAGCTCCTTCTTGCCCGTCTCCAGGGTGATGACCTTTGACCTGGCCGCCGAGACCTCCTCCTCCAGCTGGGAGACTTTGGCCTTCAGCTCCTGGGTGCTCCTGCTGTCCTCCTCCTCTCTCCTCTGGAGCTCCAGGACCAGGGCCTGCAGCCGCTCCTTCTCCCCAGCTACAGTGCTCTCCTCCTGGGCAAGGCTCTGCTGTTGCTGGGCTCGTGCTCCTCCCACCTCCTCCAGCTCCCTCAGGGCCTGGTCTCTCCTCTGCTCCGCCTCCTTCAGCCTCTCCTCCATCTCGGCCAGGGAGGCCTGTCGCTGCTTCTCCCCATCCTCCAGCTCCCTGATCTGGGCCTGCAGTGTCTCCACCTGGGCCTCCTTCTCCTCCAGACTGCTCTGGAGCTGCTGCGCCTCCTGCTGCTGCTGAACCAGCCGCTCACGCTCCTCCTTCAGGCTGGCCCCCAGCGCCCTCACCTGGCAGGGCAAGGAAATGCAAGGTTAACTGTACAGTAGCACGAAGTAGAAAATAAAGTTAATCATTAAAAGAAAACACCCGAATGAAAGAATTACTTTATTGACACTAATGCCTCAGACATTACACTGTTCCATCCCAACTGTAGAACTTAGTCCTCTTTGCTTTGGTCGCTTTATTTGCAGACCCTCCATAGAGAAATAATGACTTCAGTTGCTCCGGTTGTGTAGGTCGCTGCTGGTGTACACGCACAATTATACAGTATATAATCCCTCCTAACCTGTTCTCCGTACTCCTCCTCCTGGGTGAGGAGTAGTCTCTGAAGAGCCTCCTTCTCTGCGGCGGCCTCCTCTAGCTGCTGCCGCACCTTGCGGAGGCGCTGGCGGGAGGTGCGCAGGCTGTGGTTGGCCAGCTCGTGGCCCAGGCTCTCCTCCTGGCCCAGTCCTGAGTGGGCGAGGGCGTGGGAGCGGCCACGAGGGCCGGCGTTCCAGGAGTAGTCCGACGACTCAGGGCTGGTGGCTGCCGTGCCTACCCCATTCCCTCCACCTGCAATACAATGAGCTTGCAATGAAATATAACGGCAGTTGGCCCAGGGATGAAAAACGTATATTACACACCTCTAAACAAAAACATCACAGACATGTACATACAGTTATACATGTATGTAAGGCAAAAAGTTAATGCTTTCAATCTTGTTATGAATGCGTACTGTAAATTGTACAGGTGAATAGTGACGATAAAAAAACATTCTATTCTACTGCACACAGACATGGAATTCAAGGCCAACCATTCCAAGCATTACATTACATTAAGCTGACATTTAGAGTTTTTTACAGTATTTTCAGGATATTGGTTACAATCCCTGGAGCAATGTGGGGTTAGGTGCCTTGCTCAACAAGGACACTTCAACCATGGATGGAGGTGTAGGGAGAGGTCAGGTGGGATTCGCACTCACAATTCCCAGATTGAAAAGACCAACTCCTTAACCACTAGACCATGGCAGCGAACCCCAAACATGACAATGGGCAAAAACAAACAGACATGAACAACAAACATACCTGTACCGCCTCCTCCCCCTCCAATGCTCCCCTCGGCCTCGCTCTCTCCCTGGGCGTCGCTCAGCTCGTGTGTGCGTGGTGTGAGCTGGGAGAGTTCGGCCTGTAGTCTGGTGATGACCTCGTGCAGCTGTTCCACCTCCAGCTCCTGGGCCTCTCGTACCCTCTCCTGCTCCCCACGCAGACGCTCCACCTGGGCCTGGAGCTCCTCCACCAGGGCACCGCTCTCCTCAGACACCTGGGCAATGACAATCACATGAGGGGGGAAGTAAAACTGAAGCTCCTTCACCATTTTGCCGGTCAGTGTCAGTGATATTATATGGTGTACCGTCAGAGTTCTGTTTTATCTGCTGCTGCAGGTGTATGAGGTGGTCTATCTCCTGATGTCTATGGTCTTATGTCCAATTGTCCATGGTGTGGTGTGGTGTGGTAATGTAGTACCCGATTCTCAGTAGTGTAGCAGACCTTACTTTATTCAAATGAGTGTTTTTGGGCAGCATTAAACATATTCTCTTACCGGTAATGCACACCAGCAGTACATTTTATACAGGTACTACGCACCTGTGTGCACCCGTCCACTTTCACCCCTGGGTGTAATATCGAACCCGATTTCCATGGTCTGTTATGATGTAATATCGTACCCGGATGTCCATGGTGTGATGTAGTGTGTCCGTGGTGTGGTGTAATATCGTACCCGGTTGTCAGCGATGTGGTGTCCATGGTGTGGTGTGGTGTAATATCGTACCCGGTTATCAGCGATGTGGTGTCCATGGTGTGGTGTGGTGTAATATCGTACCCGGTTATCAGCGATGTGGTGTCCATGGTCTGTTATGATGTAATATCGTACCCGGTTATCAGCGATGTGGTGTAATATTGTACCCGGATGTCCATGGTGTGATGTAGTGTGTCCGTGGTGTGGTGTAATATCGTACCCGGTTGTCGGTGCTGTGTTCTATCTGCGTCTGCAGGTGCATGAGCTGCTGCGTGAGGTGGTCTATCTCCTGGTTCTTCTCCTGCAGGAGGGCCCCTGGGAGACCCAAAGCTCGCTCCTGCTCCTCCTCCTGCTCCTCCTCACGGCGACGGAGGTCGCTCACCATGTCCTACAGCATAGGTACAAACACATCATTAAGAATCATCTCAATCACGAAATGTTTCTTTAATATTTCAGTTTCCTTGGGGGCAGTCGGTAGTAGTCTAAATCACATAGGTGATGACCTAGAGGTGTACAATTATCCCATAAAAGAAACATACTATGTAGCTCCTAGAGGGCATGCACACACACCTTGCTGGATGTGGCATTTCTTTTTTTTGTCATTGTTTTTTTTATTTAGGCACAAGAATTTGTTAGTTGCATTACACATATCAATCTTCCACTGAAGGCCTACAGTTTTATACATTTTTTACACATAATGAAAAATAAAAAAGAGAAATTTAAGGAACATGAACATGGGGAGCTTACATTTTACATAGCATTTCAATCAGTGCATTGTATATACAATTTTAGTATATTGAAATAAAAAATAAAAAGAAAAGACAGAGGATAAAATAATTTAGCTAACAAAAGTCCTCTCTTATGCGTGAAATATAACCAGTCCACTTGATCCAAATTCCAGAGAATTTTTCAATTTGGATTCTTAATGAGTATGTCATTTTTTTCCATCACATATATGTTGTGGATAACGTCTAACAAATCATTTAATTGAGGAGGATCTGATTTCAACCATCTTCTAGTAATAGCCTTTTTACTTGCATTTAAAAGCATTAGTAGTAGTCTTTTACCATTGTGATTCCAGTCCTCTAGGTCCATACTTCCTAAAAACATTGTGTCGAATCTGAACGGGACATTGACCTGAAAAACCGCTTCCAGGTGTGTGTGCATTTCTTGCCAAGACAGGACATTCCCAAAAGACATGAAAATGGTTGGCCTCAATGAGGTCACAAGCTCTCTAGCATCTAATACCAGGGATTTGTTTACGCTGTTGTAAGGGGGTAATAAAGAATCTTGACAGATTTTTCCAACTAAATTCTCAACAAGTATTAGAACAAGTGGTCTTCCATTGCTGAAAACAAAGACTTTCCCAGTTCTTGGCTGTAAGTTGAATCCCACTTTCTTTTTCCCATTTTTCTTTAATATAAAGCGTATCATCTAACTTGGCTCTGCGGAGGCCACTATACACCCTAGAAACAACTTTGAAACACATCTGTAAAGTAGACGCTTTCTCAAACACTTCTAACACCCCCTTTCCCACAGCCTCATGAGTTATTGCTATATTTTGGTTGTAGTGGTGTCTGACTTGGAGGTATCTATAAAAGTCTTGACGTTGCAGACCATGGTCATTCTGCATTGCCTCAAAGCTTTTAAAATTCCCTCTCACTGCAAAGGTGGTGTATGTTGTTAACCCCTTTTCATTCCACATTTGGAATCTGGCGTCCAATTTTGCTGGGGGAAAGTCTGTGTCAAATGCGCACCATTTCAGCTTTCTGAGTGGCTTTTCAATGTCACAAGACTTTATTATCCTCTGCCAAATCTTCAAGCCTGGATGTGGCATTTCGAGGGCAATCACAAACACACACACACACACCTATAGTTCTGCAAGTGCATACTGCAGCTGCTGTTCTCACTCACACACCCCTATACCCCTTATTTTTACCTAGAATTCTGTGTTTACTGTATTTTACAGCTGCTATTCTCACTCTCTATCTCGCTCTCTCACACACACACACACACATACACACCCCTATACCGCTTGTTCCTACCTGTAGTTCAGTGAGTGCGTCCTGCAGCTGCTGTTCTCGTTTGTGGTGCCCCCTGGTGGCCAGCTCCAGCTGAAGGCTGAGCTCCTGCACCTCCTCCTGACGCCGGTCCAGCTCCAACTGGAGAGAGTCCACACGCACCAACAACTCCTCCACCTGTTGAAGACCAGAATATGGAGTCATCTACATTCACTGCACAAGTGTTTACTTAACCTGAACACTAGGGGGCAGAAGCAATCTGTGTGTGTTCAGCACTGAACCAGCTGCCAACTAACAAACTAGACAAGCTTTCCTGCTATTTACATTAGTTGTCTTTCAGCACTCATCATCACCCATATACCGTAAAGTTCCATATAATAGCCGAGTTCCAATTAGCGGCCGGGTTCCTTTTAAGGGCCGGGTGCACGAGGATATTTGGACAGATAATGGCCGGTTCCAAATAAAAGCCCGGTCTAAATGATCATTAAATGACCCAAGGAAGAAGGCTTGACCACCGGCGCTGCATGTTTCCCCCCTTATATTGTTTTGTTTAGTTTTTAGGATGCGTTGCGTCTTTGACCATCAACCGCTGCGTCAGTGAAGCGAAATGTCGGAAATTTTGCAATCTAAAACTCGGGGAAGCAGCGTGTTTCAGGGTATGGTTTAACGCTGTAATAGCCTACAAGTAAATGTGGGTAAAATCCACATTTAAAACGAGTAGCCTAGACATGTGATGAGAGAAAATTACATTTGCGACAAGCGTCCAACGAAATGAATTGTAAAGTCAACACGAAATATGCAGCCTCTCTGCACTCGGATTCTCTTCCCTTCGCACTAAACTGGCAAACATTTTCTCTTATGCCTACAATGCTTTTAATGTTTTGTGCACTATATGGACACATGAGACATTGTTGACATGTTGAAGTGAACTCTCTTCAATGTGGATGGCGGAGCACGCACTCGCACACACCCTGCACGCACTGCACTGATCAACACACTTTAATCAAGCATCAATCTGCGTGGCGGAAGCGCACACCGTTGCAACTTTGACTTTGGGGAAGAGGTTGTTTAGTGGGGTGTGCATTTAAATGCTTTTCAGTTTCATTTGCTAGCTTTACATTTTTTGTGTATGGTAGGCCTTGCCTATTAATACAGTGCCCTCCATAATTATTGGCACCCCTGTTTGAGATGTGTTTTTTAGCTTCCAATTATTATTTTTTTTCTAAATAATATGGGACCTTAATGGGAAAAAAGAGAAAAATCCAACCTTCAATACAAGTGCATTTATTCAGTGGGGAAAAAATCCCACATAAAGAAATAATTATTTGACATCAAATAATGTGTGTCACAATTATTAGCACCCCTGGTGTTAATATTTTGTACAACCCCCTTTTGCCAACAAAACAGCACCTAATCTTCTCCTATAATGTTTCACAAGATGGGAAAAGACAGAAAGAGGGTTCTTCAGCCATTCCTCTTTGCAGAATCTCTCTAAATCATCCAGAGACCTGGGTCCTCTCCTCTTCAGCTCACCCCACAGGTTCTCAATGGGGTTGAGGTCAGGGGACTGAGATGGCCATGGGAGGAGCTTGATTTTGTGTCTGGTGAACCATTTCTGTGTAGATTTGGCCATATGTTTAGGGTCATTGTCTTGCTGAAAGACCCAGTGACGACCCAGCTTCAGCTTTCGGGCAGAGGGCAACAGATTTTGATTTAAAATGTCCTGGTATTTCAAAGCATTCATGATGCCATGCACCCTAACAAGGTTCCCAAGCGAAACAGCCCCACAGCATCACTGACCCACCCCCATACTTCACAGTGGGTATGAGGTGCTTTTTCAGCATGCGCATCTTTCGTGGTACGCAGACCCACTTAGAGTGTTTGTTGCCAAAAAGCTCAATCTTGGTCTCATCTGACCAAAGCACCCGGTCCCAGTTGAAGCCCCAATACCGCTTGGCGAACTCCAGACGCTTGCGTTTATGATTGTGAGTGAGGAAAGGTTTTCTCCGTGCATGCCTCCCAAACAGCTTGTTGGCGTGTAGACAGCGCCTGATGGTTGATTTGGAGACTTTGTGACCCCAGGATGCTACCCTTTGTTGTAATTCTGTAACAGTGAGCGTTGGAGATCTTTTGATTTCTCTTACCATCCTCCTCACTGTGCGTGGTGGCAAAATAAACTTGGGTCCTCGTCCAGGCTTGTTTACCACTGTTCCAGTTGTTTTGAACTTCTTAATTATTCCTCTCACAGTGGATATGGGCAGCTGCAGTTGAGTGGCAATCTTCTTGTAGCCTCTGCCTGACCTGTGAAGGTCGACGCACATCTGCCTCACTTGTATGCTGTGTTCCTTTGTCTTTCCCATGTTTAAGAGTGGATAAGAGAAATGGCCTCGGTGTCACGTCATATTTATACCCCAGGGAAACAGGAAGTGATGAATTATTAATTAAATGTTCCTACATACTCTGGTAAACTTTGTAAACTACTGTAGAAATGACAGAAATGCTTCAATTATATTTATTTCCTGGGAATTGTTAAGGGTGCCAATAATTGTGGAACAGGTGATTTAATGAAAAATAATTATTTTTTAGTCAGGGATTTTTTTATTTTCTTACAATTAATTTGAGTTGAAGGCTACATTTTCCTACAATTTTCAGTGTGACAGTATTCTTCTGCAATAAACACTGAATTTATTTTAAGGCTTTTAACACATCTCAACCAGGGGTGCCAATAATTATGGAGGGCACTGTATGTGACATCTGTGCAGATGGAAACGTTTTGTGTTAGGCTGTAGCCTACCTTAATTCGGCCTAGGCTACTTTTAGTTAACCACCGCGTAAATGTCTTCGCATGGACAAATGAAATGGTAATTGAATAATAGTTCACCAGTAGGCCTATTGCAGGGTGTATTAAACCCAGTGTCCGTTAGGGTTTGGGAGAGCAAGGAAGAGAGCGGCATCTGTGATTAACTTAAAGATTAGCTTCGAAATGTGTGCGTAAAACCTGCTGTTACCCAGTGGGTTTTGTGAATCTTGAAGTGTTGCCGCATTAAAAAAAAAGCTTTGTTTGATTTCGTGTTTGTATTTTACTTTGACGTTGCCTATAGTCCTCAGTTCATAGTTATTTTCTGTTGACCTCCTTCACATTTTCTTTCGGTCATGTAGGGTATTGTAAATAAATCGACCGTATTTTAATCATTTTGATTTCGGACTTAATTTAGCCCTTCAATCACCCCTCTCCAATTGCAAACTTAAACCCTGGTAGAAGGAGCATTCACTACCCTGCACGTAGCCTACTCGTTAATCACTTATTGTCTGACTGATTTTGGCTGCTGAGAATAAGGTATCTTTATATAAAAAGGGCCTGTCACCGTTTTGGTTGAATGATGGCACCACGCAGATGACCGTTGCGGTCTTGCCGCGGGTCTTGAACAGTGCGCACTCTTTTGAGAAGGCAACTGGCTGCCGCAGGAGAGGGGAAAGGTGGCAATATTATCCACAAGGTCCTGGTAGGAGAATCATTCGTTATAGGCACTACTGCATACACATTCAGCAATTTTGTCTGTTGGTTTTTGTTTGCTGCAAAGTAGGATACCGGGTAGACTAGACCTCCATATCTTCATAAAAATCATCTACCACCGTTGTGATAATTTGACTACAGACACCAGTTGTTTAAAGCTACTGTACAATTGCATTCATGCCGCTTGTCTTGAACTGCGCGCTCTCTTCCAGTTCCATGCGTTGACAGCCAGATGAGAAGCGCAAAGGTGGGGGCTATCCGCGGTTGCTGAAGAAGGTGTCAATATCCACAACCTCACTGAATAAATAGCCTAACCCTTGAACTGTGCAGCAATTACATATTGTTTAGGTTCTTGAATACTTTCTAAAACATGGAATTAATTTTCCATTAATAAGGAAAGGTGTAAGATTTATCCTCAACCCTCCCCGATAATGTTCTTCGAGTCTTCAAAATCGCGCATCGCGCATTAACACCTGCTGTGTTAACTGTACATTTAACAATAACATAGCCTAGGCTATTTCTTAAAGCAATTGAGCACCATATTTTCCCGGTTTAGGGAAATATTTTTTGGGAAGAAAGAATTAATCGCCTGTTCCAAATTGCCGCCTGTCTCAAATATTCGCCTGGTCTCTCACGCGACTCAGACAAATAATAGCCCGGGCCATTATTTGGAAATTTACGGTATGTGAAGTTTTCGTATGAAAATACAAGGTGATGTTATACTTTGTGATTTTTATATTTTATCTACAGTTGATGCACATCTTCGTTTCAAACTAAAGAGAACTTTATGATGAATCCTGGAGGCAAATGGAATGTCTTTCTTCATGAATGTGCACACACTCAGACAGACCTGTTGGTGTTTGTTGTCGAGGTCCTGTAGGGCGGTGTCCAGCTCCTGGCGTAGGAGGTGTTCAGCCGCGCTGTCCGGCAGACGGTGCTTGGTCTCGTCCAGTTTGGACTGCAGAGCAGAGATCTGGAGCTTATGGGCATACTGCTGCTGCTGAAGAGCCTCCTTATCCTAGAGAGAGAGAGAGAGAGAGAGAGAGAGAGAGAGAGAGAGAGAGAGAGAGAGAGAGAGAGAGAGAGAGAGAGAGAGAGAGAGAGAGATAGAGAGAGATAGTGAGAGAGAGAGAAAGAAACTCTTTTATTGAACAATCATTAAGTCATTCTACAACCCAATCAGACACACCACCTACAATCCACTGCTGCTGGAGTGAAGCATTCAATTGTAATAGCAGCTTATGCCCCCCCTGATTGTAGCACACATATGGCTTGGAGGAAAAACCCAAGAAAAGGCCAGAGCCTGACACGATATCATACGGTAAAGACAAAAAGAGTTCGGAAAAGGCCAGAGCCTGACACGATATCATACGGTAAAGAGTTCAGGTTTTCAGGTAGAACACCATATCCATTTCCACCTCATTGTTCCCCACTGCCCGATTTCTGCTCTCTCTGCATGTAACTGACCAGGCCTGCCTGTCAAGTTGCAGTAGGATGGCAGACCAGCACAACTAGTGAAGAATGGGGAGGAGGAGAGGGCAAGAGAAGCTGAAAGAATAAAAGAAAGGAAGGAAGGAAGACATTAAAAGAGTGAAATGGAAGGACTGAGAGAAAGGTGAAGATGAAAATAGAGATCAAGGTAGATGGGTTGAAGTAGACAAAGCCTGAACAAAAGAGCTGAGAAAGAGAGCAAGAGAGCGAGTGAGTGAGAGAAAGCGATAGAGCGAGAGAGAAAGCGAGAGAAGGGAGAAAGAGAGAGAGAGCAAGAGAGCGAGTGAGTGAGAGAAAGCGATAGAGCGAGAGAGTGAGAGACAGAGTGAGAGAGCGTTTGAAGAGCTGCTACAGTGAGAGCTTCATGAGTGGCAGAGGGGGTCAGAGAGAGCAGAGACGTGACGGCCTCTCTCCGCATATGGGTGTGTGGGAGTGACACTTCAGGCAACTCCAGGCTGCCCTAGAAGCAGAAGCAGACACACACAATTCTCCTGACTGCCACTGTGTGGGAGAGGGCACTCGATGTGCCACTGAGAGATGGTATTTTTGGACATCACTAGGCTTCACCCGGCACTTTCCAGCTCCCATTGCTCTCTCTCTCTGTGTGTGTGTGTGTGTGTGTGTGTGTGTGTGTGTGTGTGTGTGTGTGTGTGTGTGTGTGTGTGTGTGTGTGTGTGTATGTGTGGAACACTTAAAGGAACTATACATTTCTTGCCATGAGTGCTCTTGCAAGTCACGATCTTTGTATTACGCCCTCGCACAAAACCTGGCAGTGTACTTCTTGTCCTATGCTGTAGACCTACTTTTAACACATCAAACAACGTGCCTGAGGTATTTTGGGGTCTTGCATGGTGCAACTCCTGTTCAAGGCTGCATGTGCACACCTGTGTGTGTGTGTGTGTGTGTGTGTGTGTGTGTGTGTGTGTGTGTGTGTGTGTGTGTGTGTGTGTTCGAGCACACATGTGCGGCCGTTCAACTCTGTGTGTGTAATACCTTTGTGAGGTCTTGTTGGTCTTTGTGCGCGTGGTGCGTGTGTGCATAGTGTTCACATGCAGGGTGTTCACATGCACGGCCAGTCAGCACTGTGTGTGTGTGTGTGTGTGTGTGTGTGTGTGTGTTTCTACGTGCATGTATGCATACCTGTGTGAGGTCTTGTTGGTTCTTGCGTGTGCGCTGCAGCTCTTGCTCCAGCTGTGCGAGTGTGTGCGTGGCCTCGGTGGTGGAGAGCAGGGCGTGTTCGAGCTCGCGGATGCGGCCGGTCAGCTTGTCGATCTCCTCGTTGCGCTCGGCCACGTCGCTCAGCGCCTGGTCTCTGGCCAGCTGCAGCACGCTCACGTCCTCCAGGCGGTCACGCACCAGCGCCTGCAGAGACTCCACCTGAGGGAGAAAGGGGACACACACAAACACACAAAACAGTACACACAGGCGCACACACACACACACACACACACACACACGCACACACACACACACACACAAACAGTACACCGGACATACGCGCACATGCACACATATACACACTTAAGCAACAAGTCATCTGTATTTGTATCCAACATTGACAAGGCAGTCAAAACTATTGGATTCTATTGTACATATTAACACTATGCCATTCTTATGCAGCTCAAGCAGAAAGGGGTGAATTGAACTTCACGTCAATAACGTCAAGACAAATAGATTGATACCAAACAATCCCAGAAAACATTTGTCATTTTGAAATCTGATATTTTTAAGCCAAGGGAGATTGCAAAAGCTGCATAAAGCATCATGGAGAGAGACAGCTGAGACGAGCAGCGCGGGCAACAAGCCATGCAGTGGCACATAGCCAACAGGCCCACCAGATCAAAGCTACTGCACACATATGCAGACGAGATGAGAACCAGGTCAGACGCACAGCGTATAGACATGCCCAGTACTAAACACACAGACAAGATGAGGGCAGACAACCCACAAGACATCAGGAGTTCAAGACAGACATTTGCAGTCAGAAGCTTAGCCAAGCCATTCCTTCAGCCATGAAGCACAGAAATATCACTGTTACCTGCGTGTACACGTGAGAGTGAGAGAGAGAGTGTGTATGTGTATATGTGTGTGTGTGTGTTGTGTGCGCGCGCGCGCGCGTGTGTGTGCATGTATGTATGAATGAGAGATTGAAATGTGCATCTGTAGATTGAAGGCCAACAAACACTACTTAAAGGGGAGCATGCAGGGGCAAACAGTGGAACACAAGGAGGAACAGGACACGAACAGGAGACGAGGCTAATAGGAGAATGCCAACATGCGGAGGCTAACCGCCCATTCCTACCCTACGTATGACGCGGTTACGGACACTGTTTCACACGTTCCAACCGTTGATTTCATATGCAGGCTGACACAAAATTAAAAGACCTTCATTTTATGTATTAAAAACATACCGGTAGAAAACAATTGGAAAAATGACACCACAGGTCAAAGACATACGGGTGTTATGGCATGAAGATGTTGACGGTTAGAACGCGTGAACACTTAAGTTGTGATAGGCCACCGCTCATCTGTTTAGAAGGTGCAGGATTCAGTAGAAATTTCAGTATAAGAAGAAGACAATCCGCACACTTCAGGTCTATTTTTGTGCAAAGAAGCTTTACTTGACTTGCAAGCTTTCGGTCCTTAGACCTTCATCAGGCAGCCTGATGAAGGTCTAAGGACCGAAAGCTTGCAAGTCAAGTAAAGCGTCTTTGCACAAAAATAGACCTGAAGTGTGCGGATTGTCTTCTTTTTATAGAACGCGTGAACAGAAATGTAATTGACCATACGTAGGGTAGGAAGGAGGCTCTAAAAGAGGATGCTAACATGCAGAGGCTAACGCCAGGACTCCAATAGGCGGAGGCTAATGGATGAGACTAACGTAAGTGTACCATACCTGAGCTAGCAGCTCCTCTATCTATATCATCGGGTTAATATGGGAGAGACACATCACACAGCACATCAATACCAGGCAAATCAAAAGGGCAAATCATACTTGCAACATCACAACTCAAAGACAAAACAAAACAAACAAAGAGCAAAAAATCATTCTGCTTAGCAAGCATCATGATTTAAAATTTGTGTTAATAATAAAAGTATCAATCAATGTGCTTTTCATCACGGGGCAACAATCAACATCTGCAAACTTCGTAAGGTTAAAAGAAACTCTATGTGTGTCGTACCCTCTGTCCCTTGACGTCAGTTGTGGAGTGTTTAGAGGGCAGTCTGAGCTGGGCCTCCAGATTCTTGATCTCTTGCTGGAACTCATCTCGCTCATGCTCACGCTCCACTGCTTGCTCCTGAACATACACACACAAAGTTTTAGGTTGAGAGCGTCAATGGGTTAAGAACATTATATGCATGTCTGCGTATACTAACAAGGTCCAGCTGTATACCATCATCTATGAAAGTGCGGTGGTGTTTAAGCCGTGTATACTAACGTCTATAAAGGTGCGGTGATGTTTGAGCTGCTTCTCCAGGGCACGTATGTGCTGCTGGAGGTCCTCCGTCTGTGCTCTGTGTTGGCTCTCTAGCTCGGCCTCACGCCCCTCCTGCTCCTCCAGAGTGGCCTCCAGGTGGCGTAAGCGAGCGGCCAGCCCGCTGCGGTCCTTATCCGCCTGCCGCTGCACGTCCAGACGCTCCTGGGCCAGGCGAGCGGTCTCCTCCAGCAGACCTGTGGGGCAGCAACACACACAGTCAGAGTGTACATAGGTATATTTTTTCATCATCACAAGGTCAAAACAAGCAAGTCTAAAAAAATTTTTTTCTAAATGGGACCTTCATTTGAAATAGCCATGGCAGCAATCATGACGTTTGACATGAAGTTTGGTTTTGTGTGGGAAATTTGCAATTTCCGTATAAACCAGCTTAGGTACAAACACACATACTGCAGCAATACAGATGAGACGCACTTAAGCTCACTGCACAAAGATACATGCAACGATCATTAGCAGGAAAAATCACAGGAGAAGCAGTAGCACCATATCAATTGGACTCCATTGTCATTACATTACGAAGGACTTGTGTATGAAGCCGCATACATACGGAACGCTTTATGGGGGGAAACCAAACCGGTAACACACATGCAAGGCTGCTTACAAATTGGAGCAAACAAGACTCTTCAAATCAGACACTTCAAAAGGTCATCACTCCATTCAAACAAACTCAAGAGCAACAAAGCAAACATCAGCCTGGATCCTTGACCACGGACAATGAAACATCTCTTAGCCATAAAGCCACAAAGGGGCGGATACACAAAGGGGTCGGATACTGAGCTTTCATTACTGAGGGAAAGATGAAGGCCGATGTGATGACACTTCAAGCCCAGATAACACACACACACACACAGATGCACACACACACACAAACCTGGGTCTCCTTCTGGCCTTCCAACACAGCCTGCAGGAGCCGGAGAACACACACACACACACCTCAACATCACAACAATAACTTGGCAACCGCATTTACTGCAATACACCACAAAAAAAATATACAGAGACTTCCACAAGTATTGCATACATACAAGTATTGCATTCAACAGATGAACACACTAGGATCTTACAAAACACACAAGTATTGCATTCAACAGATGTAATGTAGGATCTCACAAAACACATCATGCATCAAAGAACTGGAGGACTTGACTGTTTCACAGGGCAATTATCACAACCACAAATGTTCAATTTAGAATTTCTCTTTAATACCGCATTATGCTTTTCTGTCCCTCCCAGTCCTGAGGAGAGTGACTCCCTGTGTGCGTGTGTATAGGTGTGCATGTGTGTGCGTGTGTGTGTGTGTATGTGTGTGTGTATGTGTGTGTGTGTGTGTGTATGTGTGTGTGTATGTGTGTGTGTATGTGTGTGTGTGAATGAGAGTTTGTCCTCACCCTTCTCTGCGTCTCCCAGTCCTGAGGAGAGGGCCTCCCTCTGCCTGAGTACTAGCGCGTGCTCCTCGCTCAGCTGCTGCAGCGCCTCCTTGGCCTCCTCCAGCTGCTTGACCAGACGCTCCTCTCGCGCCTCCTTCACCTGGAGACGCTCCTCTAAAGAGGCCTTCTCACACACGTAGCCCTCCAGGAGGCCTAGAGAGTGCGAACACAGACACACACACACAGGTTAGACACACAGACATACACTCATCAAGCAAGGCCTTCTGACACACATAGACTTCTTGGCAGCCTGAGAGAACAACACGCAGGAAGGGTTTCAACACACACACTTCTTAGGAGACCTTCTCATAGACCAGAACACACCACACACACACCACACACACCTACCTAGTGGACCTGGGGACAACACACACCTAGAACCTCCACGGATGTGAGAACACAGAGTTAGAACACACACAACATGGAAGGGTGATTTTATAAACCATGCTTAAAAAGTCACATCTCGTTGCACCATGTCACCGCTAACCTCTGGGCTACATGAATGGTTTGTTTGTGTTTGTATTTTGCACCGTGCTGTCGAAACAACAACCTTTTGTTCAGATTCTGTTCCCTCTCTGCAGTGGCTGTGTTTGTGCTGGCGCTACTTGAACTCAACACAAATACCCAAGTTAACTCTTACAAGTCAAGTCTGTGAAAAACCGTAACACTCACACACACAATAATCGGCCTTGAGCTGTTCTTGCTGAGGCTTTCCTGAATAGCCTTTCAGTGCGCCCACACACACACACACAAAACTTCACTGTAGCTCACACATAGCAATTTAGCAGCTCACAAGACAGCCATGGGTGTCTTAAAGCCTTCATGGACTAATCAGAAGGAGCAACTTAAACAGAGCTTTGTTCAGACACAAGTTGACATTACAAAGAGACAGCCCAATCCTCAAATTGAACACACACACACACACACACACACACACACACACACACACACACACACACACACACACACACACACACACACACACACACACACACACACACACACACACACACACACACACACACACACACACACACACACACACACACACACACACACACACACACACACACACACACACACACACACACACACACACACACACACACACACAAAACATACACCTCTCCCATCATCTATCCGGCACCTACACGGCTCTCAGCTCTCACCCACACAGCCAACCTTGAGACTTATTTGAATGGAGTCGTGGCTGACACACAGCCACATCCAAGCCACCCACACACACACACAGACGCTTGTTTTGTGTGTGTCAAGAAGAAGTGGTGAAGGCTGTGGAGCTGCTGTGCAAACATGCAAGCACATATAAGCACACACATATACGCATATATCTGTAAAGTTCTAGCGGTAGGCCACTTGTGAGTGGGATGAGCTAGATTAGGGGGGTAAAGACACACACACCCAATTGGAAGTTTGTCTTGAGAGTGTGAGGCCTTTAACAGTTCACAAATATCTTTGCCCCATGCACTTCCAGCTGTACTGTATGTGGTTCTTCAGAAGAACTTCTCTTGGTATGCGGCCCCATAAGAGGACTCCTGGTCTAAACACACAGACACACCTCACCCTCTGCATTGTGGAGCTCCACAAAGTCAAGGCACACCCCCACACACACCCTCCTCACCCTCTGCCTTGTGCAGCTCCAGCTGTAGGTGGTTCTTGTGAGAGGACTCCTGGTCCAGTTGCTCCATCAGCTGCTTGTGGTGATGCAGCAGCTGAGCTGCATCCTCAGGAGTGGTCTGGATACAGCGCTCCATCTACACACACACAGTTTAGAAAGAGTAATATACACAGTATGTAAGTATTTTTCCCTTTGGTTTCCTAAATTCTAGTCCTTGGTAAAATGACTACTCCAAAGCTTGGTTCCCGTCTGAAACACTAGTCAACTTAACTCCCACTTTTTTGTGCACCATGGCATGAGCATCAGCGGACCTTCCTTTGCAGTAAATGCAATCCCACAAACACTGACCCGAACATCAGGGTTGAACATTTGGCATGACAAACTGCTGAAGCCTTTTTGACAGAATGTTGTATGGACGGTGCTATTCAATACAATACAGTTGTTATTGTTCTACTGCCCCCTACCTGTTTGGAGGGCTGGTGGTCCAGCAGGTCCAGCAGCTTGTCGACGGCGGTGCGCAGGCGTCCGCTGGCCCCCAGCAGCAGCATTTCCTCCTGGGGGGCCTCGGGGTCGCCCTCCCCCCCGTGAAGCAGCTCAGCCCCCACGAAGAGGCTCTCACACAGACGCTGGCTCAGCTCCTCATCGCTCATGGACCACAGGCTGCTGTCGGGACCGCACTCGCTGGTCAACGCCGCATCACAGGCTATGGAGAGGAGAGGAACTTGTTTAGTATAAAATAGCCAGATATACATCTCCTCAACACTCACGGACCACAGGCCGCTGTCTGGCTGACATAGCTGCTTTTGTACACAGTTATTATGTAGTAAATAAACAAATAATTGTGCAACTGCTAATGTAGTTGTCAGAGTTAATTGTGCAGCTCTGTCCAAGTGTTTCATATGATTTAGGGCTTCACACTTTAAAAAAAATGGTCTGGGTGTTTAGTATACGTGTACCATTGTTGCTTCACCACTGCTGCTGTCTGTTATAGACTAGCAGGATTACCTGTGCGGCGCGTGCGTACGTTTATGCATACATACCTTGTGCGTCTCCACTGCATTTGTCGGTGCGTAGGGAGGTGTGTTCCAGGCCGCTGTCCATGTGTGCTGCTCCTGTCTGCAGCCTGGCGTGGTGGTTGGCCATCCTCCTGCTGATGGCCTCCTCTGTGGCCATGGAGCTCTTCAGCATCTCCAGCAGCACGTGCTGCAGACGCTCGTTAACATCGCTCACCACTTGCCTGGGAACAAGACCACAGGACAACAAGGATTAGAGATGTATATTCCCACCAGTATTTTGCCTAGTTAACTTATCTTACACGACACATCGATCTCACCCACAACATGGTCAATGCCTCTGCCTTCTGATCTTAAAGCGATGGTTCGGAGTAGAATCACCCTAATGCCATTTGAACCGTGACACCCATCCACCTTTACACCCGAAGTGTTTTCTGCCGCAGACTTACATCAACAGAGTTGCCGTGTTATTCGATGTTTATTCCGGTTAGCTTGACTCAAGCGCATATGGATACTGGGCACCGTCTCCAAACTTTCCCCACAAAAATAATATGTCATTACACCAAACTTCTGCAGTAGCACAAATATGGTCTGTACTCACGAAACGAAGCATTTGGAAGTTTGGAAATAGTCCAGGAGTTTAGTATTATCAACACAAGCTGAATAGCTTCTCTGCTGCTAAAGCTGTGCCAACGTTACTTCCGTCATATGAGACAAGCCCGTAAAAGTCTTCAACAAACTTCCAGACGAGAGTGTTAAAAAAGTTTTCACTGAATTGTGATTAGGCTTATATTTTCCTGGCAACACTTAAAAGATATTTCAAATGTTACCTACTATCAATTAGACAAGGATTTTCGTTATCAATACTGATGCTGAATTCACTTTTCATTGTGCATATTATGAGCTTCGTTGAGGACTCTTACATGCTTGTCTTAGATGACGGAAGTAACGTTGGCGCAGCTTTAGCAGCAGAGAAGCTATTCGGCTTGTGTTGATAATAATAAACTCCTGGACTATTTCCAAACTTCCAAATGCTTCGTTTCGTGAGTACAGACCATATTTGTGCTACTGCAGAAGTTTGGTGTCATGACATGTTATTTTTGTGGGGAAAGTTTGGAGACGGTGCCCAGTATCCATATGCGCTTGAGTCAAGCTAACCGGAACAAACATCGAATAACACGGCAACTCTGTTGATGTAAGCCTGCGGCAGAAAACACTTCGGGTGTAAAGGTGGATGGGTGTCACGGTTCAAATGGCATTAGGGTGATTCTACTCCGAACCATCGCTTTAAGTGTAAAATGCCTGTGTGCAAAACTGAAAAGGTACAGATGTAGTTTTGTCCCCTCAGCTATTATGGCCCTGAATAGTACATGATTTCCAACCTTGAGGAGCAGTCATCCTCCATCTATTTTTGCTACTATTTGTTAAGCCCTTCAACCCTCCTCACTCTCTGATTGGCTCCCTTGCTTAGGACAGTTGCCATGCTGTCTTGCAGATCGGAACGATTGTGCAACGCGGGATGGGATTTCCCAGGCTAACCAGTATTAAGAATGCCAAAAGAAATGCTTTTCCCAAAAGTCGTCCCTCTAGTTTATCCTCTCTCAGCACTTGCCTGGTGAACGCCACAGGAATAACCAGGATTGGCGCAATATCCCCAAAAGTAATCGTATTCCCACGTCAATTTTTCCCCACATATACTTCCACAAGCACAACTATTCCCAATGGAATTCACACAAAAAAATGCCACAGATTCCCAAGAAACCATTCCTAACACTTTGAGACTATACTTCTGCAACCCAGCAGGAACTAAGAAATGTTGTATCCCACCAGTACCAAGTGTTCTCAAAAGCTCATACTCCATAGCTGAGGTGCCTTCCAGCAAGGCACCTAACCCCGCACTGTTCCAGGGAATGTAACCAATACCATTGTGCTTCAAATAATTTGAAGTCGCTTTGGATAAAAGCAAAAGCATATAGCCGACTCAGTGAGCTCCCCGAGGGGCTTCTCTCTGCTGCAGTGAACTGAAGGCCTCTTGTGAAACGCTACTCTACTCATCTCTAGGATGCATCTCACCTCCCACACATACACACCAACACACGTCAACACTTCACAAGCACATGGAAGTCTGCAACAAAATATATGGAAAGGTAAAATGGGTTTACAATTCACGTGCCCATGTAAAAGCTTGCAATCCCAACAGGATGTATGCCCAACAGGACTATCTTAGTTCTGCACTTCTGATCTTATTCAAGTCATTAAGTGGATTCTGAGCACACCTGCTACCCTAATCCCCCAACCACCTAGACCCTTAACCCCACTTCCCCCCACTAACATCCTTACATAAACAAGATGACGTCTTCGTTGCACACTTTCCATAAGATGTAACCTTACATCCTACACTCCAGCACAAAAATAACGGTACAGGTTTCACACCAAGGACATACCCAGCACCCCAACTCAACATCTAGGTTGAGTCAAACTAGCCCCTCCCGCCCCATCATGTTGCTAGTGGAATATTGCCTCAGTATCGTCCCGCCTCTGTGAGGAAGAAAGAAATCCCTGCAATATTCTCCAATTCAACATCCCGACTGCGAACAAGATAATGACCTTTGAATTGTGCTTTTGTGAGATACTGAATTTAATTACTGTCGTCAATGACGTCTTACGATGTAATCACAAGTCCAATGGAGGACGGGAGTTAGGACAATGGAAAGATCCCTTTGGCTTCAGTACTAAGTGCCCTCTGACCTCTGTTGCTTGGCGTCGTCGAGGTCCTGGCGTAGCAGGGTGACGAGGTTGTCCCCCTCCTGGCTCTCCCTCTGGTGGCGCTGCAGGATGCCCTCAAGGCTGGCCATCTCACTGCTCTTACTCACCAGCTCCCCCTGCAGGCTGCTCACCTCAGCACGCAACTAGAGAAGGGGAGAGAGAGAGAGAGAGAGAGAGAGAGAGAGAGAGAGAGAGAGAGAGAGAGAGAGAGAGAGAGAGAGAGAGAGAGAGAGAGAGAGAGAGAGAGAGACAGAGACAGAGACAGAGACAGGGAGAGAGAGAGAGAGAGAAAGAGAGAGAGAAAGAGACAGAGACAGAGACAGAGACAGAGAGAACACAAGTCAGTTCGATCAGGATGGGGTTAAGTGAGCAAGCACGCGCGCACACACAGACGCGCGCACACACAGACGCGCGCACACGCAGACGCGCGCACACGCAGACGCGCGCACACGCAGACGCGCGCACACGCAGACGCGCGCACACGCAGACGCGCGCACACGCAGACGCGCGCACACGCAGACGCGCGCACACACAGACGCGCGCACACACAGACGCGCGCACACGCAGACGCGCGCACACACACACAGACAAACACACACACACACCCCTTTTGGCCTAAACAGACCTAAGATCAGAGGGGAAAAAGCAGTCACTGTATTGCCAAACACACGCTGCCCAACTGAAAGGCACAAAAACAAAACGCTGCTCTCGCCTCTCAAGACAACATGAACAGCCATGACATCCTAATGAGACAAATACACGCTGACAAACACACACACACACGCTAACAAGTGTACAACACCAAGGGTGCACACACACACACACACACACACACACACACACACACACACACACACACACACACACACACACACACACACACACAATAGCTTAAGCTGTCGACATGCATTCCCTGATGAACTCCAAGACATAAACACGCCTCACAGGCTGACTACAGAAGTGTGTGGCTTTTTGCTCCTGCTTGTCTGAAAACATCCCAACCACTGGCAGGCACAAACTTCAGAGGGGGAGTAAGAGCGAGAGCAAGGAAGAAAGAAAGAAAAAAAGAGACAGACAGAGAGAGAGAAAGGGATAGAGAGATTGAGAGAACAGAGAGAGAGACGGGAGAGAGAGACAGAGAGAGAGACAGAGACAGAGAGAGAGTGAGACAGAGACTGATTTGGATAAAGACCAACCACAACCAAGTTAGCCAGAGGGAGGGGAAAGAGAAGAAGACAAGCAGAAGTCAAGAAGAGAGACCAGACTGGCAGATCAACATAACATGACTGGGAAGGGAGGGAGTAGAGTTACTAGTGAGGGAAGGAGGGAAAGAAAAAGAAAGAGGATGAAAGAGAGAAAAAGGGAGCAGCGAAAGGAAAGAATGGATAAGAAGAGTGAACAAACAATACATGATAGAAGGAGTGAGAAAAAAAAAATTGAGAAAGGGTAGAGAGAATAATACCCACTCTTGCCCCCTGGCAGTGCTGATCCTGATCCTGTTTCCACACGGATACCACAGATCTTACTGTACATTGCCCTCTCAACACACACCACTCATAGCCTGCACCTGATACCACTACTATGCCAACTGACACACACTCTGCTCAACCCTCTCCCTCTCACACACAGCTGTTTCCACGGAGAGCAAAGTGGAGTGGGTTTCGTTCTTCCCTGCGCAAACACATGTGTGGACACACACACACACACACACACACACACACACACACACACACACACACACACACACACACACACACACACACACACACACACACACACACACACACACACACACACACACACACACACACACACACACACACACACACACACACACACACACACACACACACACACACACACACACACACACACACACACACTCCCCTCATGGCAGTTCAACCGTTGAATGCACTACTCAAGAGGGGGAGTAGGGAAAAAAATGCAATGCAAAGCCAAACAAAGCTGAAACCATGGCAACACACACACACTCTTGTGCTCAGCTTCATCTCCATCACTACGGAGCAGTGGGCGCATAAACAGACTGCTGAAATTAGCCTCTACATATGCACCACACACACACCACACACACCACACACACACAACACACACAACACACACAACACACACAACACACACAACACACACAACACACACACCCTGGGGGGGAGGCTTGCATAGTCAACCATCTCCCAAATTTGGCACTGATTGCAGGGAACGTGTGTGTGTGTGTGCATGCGTGCGTGCCATGCACTCTGATGGGTGACAGGCCAGGTTAATCATAATGATTTGCCTGCCTGCCCATCTCCAGGCTTGGCATGGCCAGTGTAGTGTGACGGCTCACACTCTAACCAGGCTTGAAACACTCCAACACAGCTGCACCACAGACAGCCTAGCACAGTGGTTCTTAACCTTTTTTTCTTGAAGCACCCCCTAACCTGTGCCCAAGACAAGCCGCGCACCCCCAACCCAAACGTCTACACATGCATACGCACAAAAAATGATTTTAAGTGATTAATTACAATAATTCTTGCTTTAGACATTAATCAATACTTTATTTTGGCCTAATTATAATGTTTGTGTTGAGGTCGTGACTACAATTCTGCTTCCAAACATAATTCCGCGCACCCCCTGAAATCTCTGGCGCACCCCCAGGGGGTGCCCGCACCCCAGGTTAAGAACCACTGGCCTAGCAGATCTCTCCCTCTCTCCCTCACTTACTTACTGCCGTCTGTGTGTGTGCCCCAGAAAGCAGGGTTCCCTCTCCCTCTTGCTCCATCTTTCCCAATACTGCCCCATAGCAAGACACACACACATACTCCTGAACACTACACCTGTAAATGCGTGCGTGCGTGCGTGTAGGGGTTAGGGGGGTCCTGGCAAAGGCAGAGGAGGGATAGGGTCAGCTACGTGCATGCATTTCAGTCCATGTGGTACGGAGTAGGGCTGAGAATCCTGGATCGATTCGATTCCGATCCAGAAGGTCACAATCCAATTCGATCCACGATCCGATATCGATATCGATCTTCTGTATTGCTCAGTTGTCACTTTAACCCATTATGCTTAGACCGGCTCCAAAAACCTAAATATCTCAGCATTTGATGCCCACACAAACATGAAATGCCTTGGTATGAGAGAAAGAAGCGGAAAACTTGGTATGAGAGACAAAGGTGGTAAGAGAGTGGCACTATTTACTTGAACAGGCCATGTGTATTTGTGCATGTAGCCTAAATTAATGTGGAGGAGAGCTAAAGGATGTGGTTGAGAAAATAGCACCTATAATTATCTGCAAAAGATCGATCCACAAAGTTGTGAATCGATATCACACTTTTTGAGCGTGAATTGATATTGGATCGCAATTCGATCTTTTGAACTCAGCCCTTGTACGGAGGCTCACAATGCTAACAAACATATCAAATGAACTTGGGAGTATCTGGGTTGCGTCTGTGTGGACCACTCACATGCATGCATGCACACCACCCACACCAGGGGGTGTGGGTGCCAGGGCAGCACATACCACTCATCTCTGACGAGGGAGTTACAAGAGGACAACAAGTCTGGCACACACTTCCAATCTATCATCTGAATCATTCTCAGCGTGTGCGTGTGCGTGACATGTGCCACTTAATATCTAGCTGCTGCAGCTGAGAAGTCGACACTGTACACCTTGTTTGCGAGTGACTGTGTGCGTGCGTGTGTGTGTGTGTGCGTGCGCGTGTGTGTGTGTGTGTGTGTGTGTGTGTGTGTGTGTGTGTGTGCGTGCGTGTGTGTGTGTGTGCGTGCGCGTGTGTGTGGCTTCGCTGCCTGTGCCACCTCTGAGTGAATCTGTGCACATAAGTTACCTGAGCCACCTGTGTCCAGCTGCTGCTAGTAGCTGTGTATCGAGTGTGTCCATGGTGTGTGTGTAGGTAGGTGGTGTTTGTGTGCCTGAGAGTGTGTGAGTGTGTACAGCATGTCTATTGTGTGTGTGTGTGTGTGTGTGTGTGTGTGTGTGTGTGTGTGTGTGTGTGTGTGTGTGTGTGTGTGTGTGTGTGTGTGTGTTAGTTACCTGAGCCACCTCTGTGTCCAGCTGCTGCAGCTGTGTGCTGAGCGTGTCCATCTTCTCCTTGTGCGTCTCCTCCAGCTGCTGTTTCTCCTGCTGCAGCCTGCCCCGCTGCTCCTCCAGCGCCTCCTCCTGGGCCCTGCTCAGCTCCTGCACCGCGCGCCTCCTCTCCTCCTCCTGCGCCTCCACGGCAGCCCGTCGCTCCCGCTCACTCTCCTCCTGTGGCCGGGCGCACAACGACACGCAAAGCACCATTGGAGATGCGGTTCACAGTCATGTTGTAGTCCTCACCAAATGCCGCCACCACCACCACCTAAGCCGTCTCCATCTCAACTACGCTCCAGCACTTTCAAACAACAGAGTGGAAATAACGGCAGAACTAACTGACTGACTGTCTGTCATTCACGTGACAACACGCACTGGTCCCATATGTGGGATTAGTGAAGGGGGAGGGGGAGGCGGGAGAGGGTGGCATGCTCTTCAATGATCCGTATTGTAAATGCACTCGTGTGCCTCGCTAAATCTCATGCCATTACAGGTGAGCTGAGCTAGCTGCTGAAGAGAATGAAGAGAGAGTGAGAGTGAAAGCATTTGAGAGAGAGAGTGAGTGAAAGAGACAGAGACTGACAAAGAGATATAATGGTAGCGAGGGGTGGAGTGACAAGGATTAAACTTGACAGAGAGCTGCATTAGAGTGGTGGGCTCCGTCTCACCTCCAGATGTTCCATCAAAAGCCTCTTTAACCCCTCACTAATCCCCTTACTGACCCCCCATTGGACGGCTTGGAGAGTGGGAGTGGCCATAGCACAATCTAAGCCAATAGGATGGTTAATCTCCAGTGAGGTCCTAACTACAGGCTTCAGTTACCGTTCATCTGGCTGACTCCTTACTTGGTTCCCATTGGACAGCTTGAAGAATGGGAGTGGCCATAGCACAATCTAAGACAGGGATGCCAAACGTAGGCCTGGGGGCCAAATCTGGCCTGCGAGGTCATTTTATTTGGCTAGTGGGATCATTTCAGATGTCCATCGTATTAATATAGTAACATGACATTGGACAGGAAATTTGGTGTCTCACTGGCATATGTATGGGCCCAGGACAGTGCAACATCTCACCCTCGTATACAACAGTATACTGGCATGTGAACTGGTCAGGGGTGAAAAAAGTGTGCGGTGTCTCAGACCCCAGGTTGGTATATGTGGGGTACATCGCACATTACAGGGTTCCCACGCCTTTTTCATGAACAAATTCAAGCACTTTTCAAGCACCAAATTTTGAGTTTTCCAGCACCTTTCAATAAGTCACGGGAAGGGGTGTGGGGGTCTTTTTAAGATGGGGAGTTTTTAAGATGCAATTTCCTGCATTCTCATCAATTTTAGGGTGTCGAAAGGCAAATCCCATCTGACATCTCACTCCCTCAGATTTTTGATGTACCTGAACAATTTTTGACACAAATTCCAAGGCTTTTCAAGCACTTCACCAAAAATTCAAGCATTTTCACAACCTTGAAAATTTTCAAGGAATTCAAGCACCAGTGGGAACCCTGCACATTAATATCCACCATCTTTTTTCATAATTAATTTAAAAAAAAAGGGCCTTGAACGCCCTTCAATTACCAAGCTCAACCATACCCCCACCCTCAGCAGCCCCTTGCAGTCTACAGTTCTGCTCGCTCGTTGACACAGGCCCTTACCTTCATCTGGGCGACCCTCTGCTGCATGAGCTCATCTGATTGGGCCTTCATAAGCTCCACCTCTTCCAGGAAGTGTTGCCGCTGGCGAGACGCTTCCTCTTCCAGCTCCCGACGCAAGGCCTCCTGCTCACGCCATGAAGCTCCCTTCAACTCCTACACACACACACACAGGAACACACGCATGCGCACACATGCACGTACACACACAGAAATAAGACCTTGGAAGGGGCCAACCAATAAAGCAGGTCGATATTTTTAAAGCTTTGAAACACCTCAGGGTAGCTTTGAGAGGGATTAAAAACTAAATCCCAATCAGCCTAAATGCCTTTTGAGAGCACTTCAATGGGTCAACATGCAACAAAAAACACACCGGCCCACGTTGCTCCTGGATAACATTTTTTGATACGCCCCATAATATGCATCATGGAGTATACACGGCTGTATGCCTGACGCATACTTCAGCACGTAAAAACGTTTGAACACAATTGAACAGGGTTCTTCCCAATCCAAGTCAGCAATAAAATTCCATGACTTTCCCTCACTATGAAGTAGAATTTTTATGACCTCCCGTAAAAAGAAACAGTGATCAGATTTTTTTTATGTACATTTTTTTTTAAAAGAAAGAAACGTCCATTTGTGTTACCCAGACTTTCAGGTTGCCATTTCCGGCCAACTCCCTTGAATGTTGTGCATTTTACAATGTTGCAAAACAATGTTGTTGAGCGGGAAGCAAACTAGCATACATCATCAATGATATTCCCTGACTGCAAAGGCAAAATTGCCAGATTCCATGACTGAAAATACTCTACTGAATTTCCATGATATTCCAGGAATTCCACGATAAGTAGGAACTCTGACTGAAACACGACATCGACAAATGCGCACGCTCTCTGACCAAGCACACCAAAACGCACAGAGCTAGGCAACAGAGCCAGGCGAAAGACACACTTGTCTCTCCCTCCTACCTGCATCTGCTGCTGGTGGTGCGTTCGCACGGCATCCAGCTGCTGCTGCAGCTGCTGGCGGTCGCTGGTCGTCATGTCTCGCACCTCCACTAGGGCGGCGCTGTGCTGATCCTCCAGCTCCAGCACCTGCTGCTGTAGGGCCTCCAGAGCAGAGCAGTGCTCAGCCTGGGCCTGGGACAGGGCCTCAGTCAGCTCAGCCTGGGGGTACACATACACACACGTTAGTATACAAGCAGTGCTCAGACTGGGCCTGGGATAACGCCACCATCAAATTCAGCATGGGGCAACAAGCACACCATCCACTCACACACATGTTGGCATATTAGCAGCAGTGCTTGGAATCAGAGCACCAGTACACACACACACACGCATATGAAAAAGAAACAAAGCAGAAAGATACATTGAAAAGCACCCTTAACAAATGAAAGCAGTGTCTCAACAATAACCAGATGGAGCAGACATTTAAAACCGACCTAAAACCAAGAGAGTCAGCCGGTCATTGCCAAACAGGAAACACCACCATCCAGCACTAAAGACTGACTGAGGAACTAAAACACTTCTGCTCTTGTAAGCATTAGCCTACTCGGTCACTCAACTCTCCTCCTCTTTCTCGCTCTCCTCCCTTGCTCCGTTCAAAAGAAAACATGACTTGCAACTTCCCCTGTGGTGGCAAAGTTCACACTAAGCCAGCGAGTGAGTGAGCAAGCACACACGCCCGCACGCGCATAATCTCTCACTCTACCAGTGAACAAGAATGCTGTCCGTCAACACTAGTAATACACCTATCTATAACGGTCAAAGATAACAGTGACTCTGTAGCCTGGAGCTTAAAAACCAACTAGGCCAACCTTAAACACACAATAATACACTCCCTTCAACATGATATAAAACTCTGGACAAAATCCCCATGGCCACACATATGTGTGAGTTTAACAAGACTTGACCAACCTCACAGTCTCTCTAACACACAAACACACACTTCCTTTAAGCTTCCCTTTTCAGATGGTTTCCTCAAAAACGTTGCCCCAGCTAACACTACACTATACCATGAACAAAAGCCATTGAGACCTAATACAACAGACAGCATGCTACAGTACCTGTTCAGCCGAGTCCCCCATACCAGACTATTCATTTGGATGAGCACGACTGTGCCATACAGTAAACCACAGACACACAGTCGGTCCCTCTTCTCCCCCATGCAAACAAAACAAAGGATCTAATTATCAGGGGGAGTGTCTCTTTCCAAGCAGGTGCTCAGGGAGTTTGTGTGTGTGTGTGTGTGTGTGTGTGTGTGTGTGTGTGTGTGTGTGTGTGTGTGTGTGTGTGTGTGATTATATTATTGAGGGTCTCTGTATGCAACATTAGTGTGTATGCGCGTGTGGCTTGTATGTGTGTCTAATTAGGACTGAGGGGAAAGGCTTGATGCTAAGCAACATAATGTCACACAGCCAAAAATATACAGCCATGCTCACTCTCTCTGACACACACACAAACACAAACACAAACACACACAATTATGGACATATCCCCCTTTCATTTCCCTGGAATAGCAGTAGAGGTAATGGGGGTGCCATTAGACAGATCGGATCAGGGGGCTTATTAGAAGCAATAAAATGGATGACATGCATGTAGGCCTCTTGCAGAAGACAAATGCACAACAAAAGAAGGTGGTTGCAGGACATTTCACCAGTTCTGAGCATTTCTGATTTAATATTAATGCATTTCTAAATCCGTTTCTGCAAATATATACTGTATTTTTCTTTCAGTTACACCAAGGCATTATACTGTACCTCCACATAAACAACTTCCCAAACATTGACACACGCGCGCACACACACAAACGCACGCCAATACACACAAAGGCACATGCACACCCTCAAACACTCAGGCAGGCACGTGCACACTCAGTCATGCAGGTACATTTACTCACACAAAAAGGTGGGGGCGCGCACACGCACACACAGTGTCTGTTCTCTGTGGCTATAGTGTTGAACTAGCACACATACACATGCAGATGCAGACACGCACGCACGCACACCCCCACCTGATGGGCTTGTGGTGTCCATGGTGTTCAACTGGCACGCCCCACATCCCACACACACACACACTACACACACACTACACACACACTACACACACACTACACACACACTACACACACACTACACACACACACACACACACACACACACACACACACACCACCCCTACCTGGTGCACTTCTTGGAGTTCTGCAGCCATGGCGTTGAACTTGTCCAGGTGCGTCTGGGCCAGCTCCCTCCTCAGCTCCTCTGTGATTGACAGCTGCTCTGCTCCAATCTGCTTCAGCTCTGCCTTGTGCTGCTCCTCTAGCTCCGCCCTGAGCTGTCTAAGCTCCGCCTCCTTCTCCTCCCTCACCGTCTGGATCTCCTACAGATGGGTCGATAGTAAAGTTCAGACCGTATTTATACAAGCATGTTTTTTTTAAATCTGAAATGTAACGTTTTTTAAGTGACAATTCCTAAAGGCAAACAAGCAAAAACGCAGGAAATTCACATTTTTTGCGGAAGAACGAAACTTTTCAAGTCCACTTGCTTACAACTGAACTCTTTTGTGAATACTCTCATTCATTCAGGTCATATTATGAGGACATGCGTACAGTATGTACCTGCAGGTAGGTGTTCTCCAGGGTGTCCATGTTGCCCAGCATCCTGGCCTCCAGCTCATCCTTCTCCTTCCTGTGTCTCCGCACTAACTCCTCCTCCTTAGCCTCCAGCTGAGCCTCATTGGCCTCCTGTAGGGAAGAGGTGTGGTCAAAACATTAATATCGCAATACATCATCGCAGGTCATGACCCCTGTATTGTGACGCGCATTTTGTTGTGGAGGTCATTGCCAAATCCCAGCCCTAGTAGAAATAAATAAAATGCTCAGACTTAATATTATTTATATCTTGTAAGTGGATATAAACCAACAGAATGTATCTTTTGGGTTGGCTTTGGGCAGCAAGTCTTTGAAATGTCTGAATTGTGTTGGAGGAGAGCTCCTATATCGCAACACGGATCGTGACCTCTTTATCATGATGCACATTCTAATATGGTGAGGTTGATTGCACTTCCCAGACCCACCTGAAGGACAGCCTCCAACCGGTCAAATTCAGCTCTGTGATTGCTGTTCAGCTCCTTCTGCAGGGCCTCCAAAGCGGTTTTGTGCTTGGAGGAGAGGGAGTCTAGCTCCTCCTGGTGTTTGTGCGTGAGGTCTTGGCGTTCTTGCTGCAGCCGTTCGATCTGAGCGGTCAGTTTATCCATCTCCGTTTTCAGGGCGTTCAGCTCGGCCTGGTGTTTCTGCCGGAGTTCCCCCAGAGCGGAGGCCCTCTCCTGGGCTAGCCTCTCCTCCAGCTCCCTCCTCTCCTCCTGGAACCTGGACAGTGGAATAGGAGTTACACACAGGATTAGCAGTCTGAAGGATCGTAATAAGCAAAGTCATGTAAATCCATGTTTGTATTACCTTCTGCATTATATCAATTATTGTGTTACACTATTGCAGACTTCAGTTAACAAAGGTACTGTCAGCCTGAAGAAGGCACTCATGCCGCTACGCGTGACCTTTGTTTTTTTTATTTGTCCATGTAGGCCAAGTTGATAAGACATTTTAAGTTGGAGTGCCTTAGTCAGAGAATTTATTCTCATTCTTGAACCTGTACTGTCAGTCTTGTCAAACTATGAAACACAGCGCATTTCATACAAAGACTTTAGCTTAACAAATCATTACTGACAATTTTGCAGATGCAACCTCACCTCACTAATAGCCAGGTCACTAGTAGCCAGGTCAAAACCGGTGTCAAGTATTAATCATTATTGATACTGGACTGTGGTATTGACCTGGCATGACTGTCATGTATGCAAGCCTCAATGTAATGGTAATAATAGATAACTCCAGTACTAACCGGGTGTGGGCGTCGTGTAGCCTCGCTTCACTCTGCTGCAGCAGCAGTGCGTTGAGCTCCTTGACCTCTGTGGCCATGGTGGAGCGGGCGGTGCGGAGCTGGGCCTCGTGCTGGGCCTGGAGCCTCTGCCGCATGGCCAGCAGCTGAGGGTTCTCCCCCCTCTCCAGACTGCCCTGCAGGGCCTCCAGCCGGCCGCGCTCCTGCTCCAACTCGGCCTCCAGGCGAACCCTCTGGTCCTCCAGCTCTCCCTCCAGACGGGCCCGCTCCTGAGATGCAAGTGTACCCAGGTGAGTGGAGGAGAGTCTTCCAAAACCACATTGCTAACTTGAGTCTCCAAATTTACTACCTGTAAAAATCTGGCACTCGGATGCTGTCTCAGATTTACTGCAGCACACGTGGATAACTTGAACTCCAAAATTTACTAGTGGCAAAAATCCAGCATTCTGATGCTGATTCCGATGGTTCCAAGAGCCCACAAATTAACATAGGAATACAGAATGATGATTGTAAAGCATGAACGCAAATCATGTACCAGATTGATGTTTTTCATGCTTAAGTGACTTACCTATTTAGGTACCGAGCATCAACTACAGTTAGAAAACCAAGAGCAACTCCTTCCCAATTCAGCCACACTGCCCCCATCACTATTCACCTGCTGCAGCTTCTCCTCCAGTGCTCCCCTCTCCTGGCCCCACTGCTCCTCCAGCTCCTTCCTCTGCTGCTGCCACTGGCTCTGCAGCTCGGAGCGGAGTAGAGCCTGCTGCTCCTGGGCCTCCTGCTGGAGACGCCTCTGCTCCTCTCCTCGCGCCTCCTCCACACCAACACGCAGCCGCTCCGCAAAGCCCTCTTTCAGCTACAAGAGGGACGAGAAATTAAAGTTTTCATCCTAAACAGTGTCATCATCCAAAAGGTCAAAAGTGAGATGTGTGATGGATCCTTTTGTGAGATGTGCAAATAGAGCTGAGGTGAAAAGATCAGGTGAGGCGGTGTGATTAAGGTCAAGGTCAAAACTGACAGGTGACGTCTGTAATAAAAGAGACTGGTCTACTGACCTTGCCCTCAAAGCTAAAAGGCGATTTGTAATAAGGGCCCGTTCTACTGCCCTACTGGCCTACTAGAGATAGGAGATGCCCTATTCTACTGACCTTGGCCTCAGCCTGCTGCAGCTGGTCCTGATGCGAGGTTGCCAGGCGCTCCAGCTCCTGGACGTGTTGCTGGGTGAGCTGGGCGATGCGCGCCTCCAGAGCCAGCAGGCGGTGGGCCTCCCTCTCCAGCTCCGCCAGGCGCGCCTCCTGCTCCCTGCCCAGCTCCTCACCACGCTGATCCAGCTCAGCCTCCACCTGCCTGGCCACCTCCTGCGCACACTGCAGACGCAGACGCGTGATCTCTGGAGGAGGAGAGGAGAGAGGAAAAAGAGAGAGGCAAAGGTTAATATCACCAGTATAGGTCAATACCACAATCAATATGCATTTAACCTAGTTAAAGGACCAGTTCAGTCAATTTCAACATGCAGTTGTAATGCTCACACTACTGTTGACTTGTCAGCACCTGAGGTTTTTTTTTTTTTCCTTCAGCCTTTTCCGAGATCTTGGTCATGGTAATGGGGGCAGCGCTTTGTTTACATTTCAAAAAAACATTTGTATTTAATCTAGGGGTGGTCATAGATTAATTTTTTTAATCTAGATTAATCTCACTGTAATTATGAAATTAATCTAGATTAATCTAGATTAATCTATATCAAAATGGCTCATTCAGAATAGGCACGCTAGCGAAATAATGCCGAAAAAAACCTTGGGGTTTCTTAAGAAAGATGGCACATTAGATCAGAGCTCATCTCTTTTTTCTCAAATGAATCTCATCTTGAAAAAATGGTCATGTTGATACTTGGTGATGAAAAAAATCACTGCAATATTTGTAAAGTGTGTCAAATATGTTAGGAAGCATTTACAGTTATAAGATACTGAAATTTCAGAATGAACAGTGCTATAAGTTGTATAGGCGAATAGACCCTACAGATAAATCTATCAAACAATTAGGCTATTTAAACAAAATGACCTCAACAATTCAGCATTTCTAATGGGGAGAGAGAGAGAGAGAGAGAGAGAGAGAGAGAGAGAGAGAGAGAGAGAGAGAGAGAGAGAGAGAGAGAGAGAGAGAGAGAGAGAGAGAGAGAGAGAGAGAGAGAGAGATCTGCCACTGACTGTTAAAAAGAGCAGCCGCTCCTTTAAGAGAGGGAGGAGCTCTGCGCACAGCAGCCCACAGCTCCAGGCTGGATTTCTAGAACCTACAGCACTGGCCTTTGGGGACCCGACAGTTGTTCTCAGAGTTAAAATTCTCGAGGAGTAAGAACTTGAAATGAATTCAGTTTGAAAAAAAAAAAATCAAGCGCGGCAACCGCGAGGTTTATTATTACCGTCTGTTGTATCTCGCAAATGCGTGATCACAACACAATTACACAAACATTCAGCGAGAGTAGACAGTTTCAGTTTGACAATCTCCAAAATGCATATCACACGGAATGTTTTGCAATTATGGCACAGGCAAGATTTCTGGAAGTTGTTTATGTAGTCCATGCAATGTTTATGTGTTCCATGAGGAAATGTAGGCTATGTCGGGCTGATAGGTTACTCACACAATGTCTCCCTATGCTTCACCTCAAACAATAACGTCTCTTTAGTCTACCATTTATGAAAAAACACTCAAACAACACCTACCACGGCAGAGAGATTAATGTTTTCAGCATGCAAACCCTGTTCATATTTAGGTCTGCTGATAGCAACAGGTGGAGAGGAGAAGCGACTGGGGCGCAGTCTGAAAGCGTTTGTCAATCAAGCGCTGTGGTGACGTGCATACCCAAACTCCAAAGCCATATTTTGAGTATAGATTAACGTGCGATATTTTCTTTATCGCGCGATAAGAGTCTCACATTGTCGCAGCACGTTAACGCCGATAACGGCCCACCACTAATTTATTCCCAAAAACATCCGAAAGGTTATACAACATCAGCAGACAACTAGCAAACAGCGGTACCTTTTGGGAAAATATTTGGAGTAGGCCAATGTGAATTTTTGAAAAAATGTAAACAAACGCTGCCCCCATTAGAATAGCTCATATCTCGGAAAGGGCTTAGTCGAAAAATGTGGCATCACCTGGTACTGATAAGTCAAGGATAGCGTGAGCAGTATAACAGCATATTGAAATTGACTGAACTGGTCCTTAAAGAGTCAACATCACTATCTATCCCACACTGGAACCGGGTTCAGTTCCCCAAATCCACTATAAACTCTAAAATAATTTGAAAGCCCAATGATTTGCATGGCTTGTACTGAGGTCCTTTGAAAAGACAGACAAGACCTTACATTCACAGTCTCGAATGTTAAGTGGCTCCTTATAAAAGTTTGAAATGATACATTCCCTTGAGAAAGCAAGTCCTTTGAGGAGATGGTGCTCTTGAGACAGCACTTGAGCCCAACTCAGGTCTCAGACCTCACCTTTGACGTGGCTCTCTGACAGGCGGGCGCGTAGCTGCTCCAGCTCCAGCGAGTGTTTGTTCTTGAGCTCGTTGATCTCGGCGAAGTAGCGGTCGGTGAGGTCGGTGCGGACCTGCAGCAGCTCCTCACGCTGGGCCAGAGCCATGCTGGAGCGCAGCAGCTCCAACTCACGACCGTGACGCTCCTCTAGGCTGACACGCAACGAGTCCAGCTCCTCCTGCATACATACACACACACACACACACACACACAGCCAGACACAACAAAACACACACACGCACACACACACACACACACACAGCCAGACACAACAGGACACCACACACAAGCACCCAAGTAGCCAAACATTCACAGGCATACATGTATACACAGAAGCAAATACACACACCCACACAGAGAACGGAAACACAAAAGGGCATTTTTCAAAACAAGGGTCTTGCATGACTGCATTCCTGCTCCAAGACTGAACAGCATTGGCTGACCTACTGTGTCTGTCAACACCTAGCCGGTTCAACTGGTAACACCATCAGTGCACGCTCGCAGCAAACAGAGAAATGCAAACAACCACATGCAAGTTCAATATACAAGTTCTACATAAAATATGCTTCATGGTTTCTGCTTTGTACTACTACAACGCAAATGCTTTTTGCTTTCGGCAACTTCCTAAGAATAGGAAACATTCAATTGTGTGTAATTATAAATCATTACTTTAATTTACCTTGTGTTTCTCCAGCTGTTGGGTGATTTCTGCCAGCATGTCAGTCTTGTCTTCATCTGCCTTCACCTCAGACAAGAAACTAGGAGACACAACAGAGCAGCAAGTTAGATGGGAAACTAGGAGAGGATAGACTAGCCATCAGTAGGTCACAGAAGCATGCTTTTAGCATTTCTGCTAACTCCCTGTGCCTTCAATTGTCTGGTCTTTAGTAGGGGTGTGCAAAGTAATCGTCATATCGATGCATCGCGATACTTACTGTCACGATACAATGCATCGATTCATGACAAGGTATCGTGATACTTATTTTCTCAATATACTGCATGGATTCATGACAATTGATTATTTGATAACAATAAAATTCGATTTGCCACGGGTTATTTTGTTCAGTAGAGAATAGGTAATATTTCTGTTGTGATGTAAGCTCTCTCCCAGATGATAGAATGCTTAAATAGAATGAACTGAAAGCTACACAGCAACTGACAAATAAGCTGTATTTTACACATTTATTGAAGTAAATATCGCAATGCATCACAGTAGTACATGAATCGCAATGCATCGTGATAGAATCGCATCGTGGCATGTGTATCGTGATGCGCATCGAATCGTGAACCCTTTGCCAATACCCAGCCCTGGTCTTTAGTATAAACTCCACCCTCTTTGACTCAGACATCCCTTTCCTTGTTCAACTCCCATCAACCTTCACCTTCGATTCTTTACATTATCCCAATAGGGCCCTTAAAAAGTCTGATTTACAATATGTGTTTTAAGGTCTTAAAGCATTATATTTAGCCATGTTTTCAGTCCCATCCCTTGTGCGCGTGGCCTTGTGTTGATCAGTTTCCAAACGATTCTTAACACTCATGTCTCATGGCAGCAGTGCAATGTCCACTCGTGGCTCTCCTCAATCTCTACTCTCTCTTTCTCCATCCTTTTTTCTCTCCTTTTCCCCCCTTACAAATCTCTCTCTCCACCTCACCTGGACTCTGCCGTCTTCATGACGGACTCCTCCAGTGCTCCCTCTATGAGGCGCAGCTGCAACAGGGCGATCTCCTCGCGGTGGCTCTCCTCAGTGTTGCGTAGCCGCTGCTCAAAGTAGCCCCGCAGGCTCTCCAGCTCCGACTCGTTGTGTTGCTGCAGGTCTCTCCTCTGCTGGGAAAACTCCTGCTTCAGCCGCTCGATGTCCTCCACACGAGAGGAGCGCAGCACCAGCTGCTCCTTCAGCTCTGAGGAGGAGAGGACGAGAGGAGAGAGGGAGGGAGGAGAGCCGGAGAGGAATGGAAAAAGAGAGGAAGAGAGCAATGGACAAGGAGAGAGGGAGGGAGAGATGCATGGAGGAGAGAAGAGGAGAGGAATGGAGAGGGACAGAAGGTGAGGAGGAGACAAGGACAAAAGGAGAGAAGGAGAGAGGGAGGGAAGCGAGAGGAGTAGAGGAGAGGAGGAGGAAAGGAAGACAAATAGAAAGATGTCAATGACTGGAAATACCTTTAGCCCTCATGAGGAGAGGCCCAGTGGTTTGGAGAAAACAAAGGATTTGTTCTTAACCAACGCATTTGTTGAAAGTTGTTGCCAACCACGAATTGTAGATATCAAACACTGTTTGACTGTCACGACTCGAAATAGAATGCCGGCTATAGTCTTGTGTTTACAATCAGAGATAAGATTGACAGTTGCGATTCTGTGTGTTAGGGCTGCTCGATATTGGAAAAAAACAATATCACGATATTTTCTGCAAATATTGATGTCACGATATTTTAAGCGATATATACAAAATTCTCAACCCCCGCCACTATTATCGTAGTGGAGTGGCATGCATAATGGCTTTCTAGTTTCTAGTGCTTTCTAGTAGCAGAATGTCTAGTAAGTCTGCGTGAATATAGACTTGAGGAGAGCGCAAGACTTGAGAATCTATTTTTCTTGTCTATTTTTCTAGTTCTGATGTACCACCCCTGCGTTTTGCTTAATCCCTTGGCTGCCATACTGCACCGTAGCGTTGCAAATGACAAAATATCACGATATATGAATTTTGATATTGATATCACGATATATGATGAATATTGATATCGCGATATAAATACGATATATTGCACAGCCCTACTATGTGTGTACGGCGCAACCTGCTGCAATTTTAAAGTGGTGTAGTTTGAGCCCAGCTTTTACCACTACCCCCCCACTCAAACTAAACCACCACTTGCCCCCACCCTAACCTCCCAAACACACAGTAAACCACCACTCCCTCAAACCCCTGCTCACCTCCGAGCTCCTGTCGGCTGCTCCTCATGGCCTCCAGCTGGGCCCAGAGCTGCGACACCTCCTGCTGAGAACTGGCCTTCACATCCGCACACTCAGACTGGAGCTTCTCCACCTGACACACACACACATGGATATAGAGGGGGGGGGATCAAACAAGCACACACAGTGAGAATCCATGCTGGCAGGGTGCTCTGGCTTCAAAGCAGCCCGAGAGCCAGCTTTCATCTACAGGGGCAGTGGGGCAAAGGTTCAATATGCTTCAGCTTTTACATCATTCAGTACATTAGTAGTATAGCACCCAAGTGCTTTAAAAGTAACCTCCATTATAATGACTCTAGGTAGAGACCAGTTTTACACAGGAGCTAAGTTAGTACAAGGTATACATGCATTTATTTATTACTATGTGCATGTGTCGTAGTGTATTATTTATGTTGACTACCAGCAACACCATTAGCCAAGTGTTTTACATTTGGCCTGAGGCGGGTTGAGTGTTCTACAGGAAGTGACATCACTGACCTGCTGCTGTAGCTGATTGGCCGTCTCCTCCAGCTGTTGACAGCGACCGCGCTCCTCCTCCACCACCACCTTATGGCTGGCTACCAGTTCTTCGATGGCTCCTACAAACAACGATATACATTTTTAAACGTTAATAACGGAGAAAACGGATCGAATCCAATTATGCCAATAAGCCTCATCTCACTTGTCCAAAACATTCTGTCTGTAAAAAGCTTTTGGTCACATAATCTCGGTACGACTGTCTTCACAAAGGCAGAGTGACTACTCACGGGCAGCGTTGTCCCTGTCCGTGCAGGCCTGGGTGAGCTCCTGCTCCAGCCTCTGCACCTCCTGCTCTCTGGAGGTCTCCACCTCCTCCACGTGGCCCCGAGCCTCAGCCAGAGCTGCCTGGGCATCGGTGAGTGCCGCCTGGGTCTCGGCCAGTCTCTTCTGGGCCTCCTGCACACAGGCCTGGAGCTCACCCTGGAGTCGCTCGGCCTCCAGGGCATACTGGGCCTTCAAGTCCTGAGAGAGGACGAGGAGGAGAGGATGAAGAGAGGAGGATGAGAGGAGTCAGATCAGCATTTGAAGATTCCCATTAAACCAGAGCTCGGCATCAGCAAAGAATTTAAGCCATTACAGGTGAGTCAAACAGCCATGTTTCATAACCGCAACAGTACCAGTACAAATGATTCAAGTGTGAATTTCTAACAATAGCAGTAGTTCCATCTGGTACAAGTGACTCAGCTGTGAATTTGTTACGACACAATACTATGTAACGCACCTGTATTTGGCTAGCCTGGAGCTGTTCTGCAGAAGCCTTCTCTTCCGACAGGCGCTTCTCCCACTCAGCCTTCAGGTCATCTGGAAAGCCACACATGGATAAACAATAATGATCAGGATTAATACTCATTTTATTTGTATGACACAAATTCATACTTCATACTTCATACTTCAAGCTCTAAGTTCCATGGTAGTTGTTTCTTAATCTGATTCTGAAACAGTGGTGTAGTCTACATGGAACGCGGGTATACGGAGTATACCCACTTCTAAATTTCAGGGATTTCAGTATACCCACTTAAAATTGATTGATCCACTGTTTTGAATAGCAAAAATATATACAGTATACCCACTTCAAAAATACTCAAATATACAGCATACCCACCATTAAAAAGTAGACTACACCACTGTTCTGAAAGCACTATGAACTATCCATGGAGGTGGGGCGTGAGTGAAGCGCAAGTCGACAAGCACAGGTCAAGGATGGGAGTTAGATTATTAGAATGTACCCTCATCTCATCCCTTACCCATCTGTCTCTGGTGCTGCTGCTGTATCCTCTCTTCCTGTGTGCCCTTGTCTTGCCGTAGTCTCTCCAGTTCAAACTGCTGTCGCGTCTGCAGCATGGCGCTCTCCTGAGCCCACTTGTCCCGCAGCGCCCCCTGCAGTTCGCTCAGCGCCGCCTCGCGCTCCTTCTGCATGTTGGCCTGCGTCAGCTCCAGCTGCGCCGCGTGCATGTTGGCCAGGCTCAGGCGCAACGCCTCCATCTCCAGGGTCTGTTGGGTCTGTCGGCAGTAAGAGAAGGTTATAGTCTTGAACTCTTTTACAAAAAAAGCCTCTGCCGTGTAATTTAATGCCGCAACAGAGTACTGTGATGATGGCTGCCTGTGCATGCAGCATCTACCTGGTCTAACTGCCTACTGCATCTCTGCCTTGGGTGTTGTGCAATGTAATGTGTTGTAATCTACCTGTGTCTGCTGCAACTCTGCCTGGTATCATGCAATGTAATGTAATATACTGTCATCTAGTGATGGCTACCTGTGTCTGCTGCAACTCAGCCTGGTGGGCTTCCTCCATGCTCTCCCGCAGTTCTCCAGTCAGCTCCTCCCTCAGCTTGTCCAGCGCGTCCCGGTGCTCAGCGGACAGCGCAGACATGCCTCTCTGGTGCTCACGCTCATGCACCTTAATAGGGTGGAAGACGCACAGGTATGAACGAGCATGAAGCTTTGCTGAATTTGCCAGGAAGAACAAAACCTGTGCTTTTAAATGAGGACTGAATTTACTTTGGAGAACTGAGGAGATTACTGCAGTTCAGGAGAGAATGCCTGTGCAAAGCATTGTGGGGGTATTCTTAGCTTAAGCTACATACTGTACATGTATATTGATAGGATGCCCTTTGATCTTTTCACTGACCTGTTTGATCATGCAGACTTGTTTCCTGTGCTCTTCTTCCAACTCGATCCTCAGCTCAGACAACCGGTCATCCATCTCAGTGTTGAGATCATCAATCTGGAACCAAAAAAAAAGAAACTTCATCAAGAACAACTGATTTTGGATCTATGAAGATGCATCATGCATCCAGGTCATGTTGTTGTAAGCAACTGGATTTTTTTGAATCTTGAATGATTAAAGATACCATATACCCTTAGGCTTTGTGGCATTTGAAATTCCCTGTGCAATAAAAATCTTTTGGTTTACCTCTACAACAGCTCATGTCACTACATCTTCTGTGTTCCCCATCTCACTTCCGTGTAATTCCTACATTGCATTTATCATAATGAAGTGAAACCCTTCAATAATAGCTGCTCCTTTGCAGAAGCTAACAGGAACCTGAATAGAAGAACAACCAAACTATACAATCCAAACCAACCAACCTTTGTATGGACGCTGGCCTTCAGCATCTCCCGCTCCTCCTCATGCCGTCTCCTCAGCTGGTTGCATGCCTTCTCCTCCTTCTGCAGTAGCTGCAGCACCTCCTCCCTGTGCTGTTCCCGGAGCTCCTCCAGGGTCTGCCTGACCTCAACCAGCTCCTTCTCCTTCTCCATGCGCTCCCCCTCTGCCTTCTCCAGAAGACTGTTTGCCTTCTCCAGCTCGGAATACCTGGCCTCCAGCTGGTTCTGGAAGTCCTCGAGTTCCGATTCCAGAACGCTCTCCATGCTCTGGACCTGGTCCTCCAGAGCCTGGATTCGTCGATCCTGACTGGCCTTCTCCAGGGCTGCGTGAGTCTGCGCCTCCTCCAGGTTGGTCAGGTTCTGCTTAAGGCACGCTAGCTTGCTCTTCAGGTCTTCCTTCTCTTGCTCCAAGACCTGAATCTTCTCCCCGCTCTCCTGCAACTGCACAGCCAGCTGCTGGAGCTCCTTGTGGGCAGCGTCCACCTCCTGATTCTTCTGCTGCAGCAGCAGTGAGCTACTCTCGTTTTTCTCCCGCTGGCCGTCCAACTGTACAAGCAGCTGGTCTCTCTGGGTGTGCAGGAAGGAGAGCTGACGCCCGAAGATGGCCTGCACCTCGCTGCTCACGGTGTCTCCCGCCAGCTTCTTCTCCTGGACGTCTCGCACCAGCTGCTCTTGGAGCCGGAGCTGGTACAGCAACTGGACCCGCTCCTCCTTCAGCTCCCGGATCAGGTCCTCTCCCGACAGGCAGATGGTCTTGCCCTCCGAGTTGGTTCTGTTCTTTGTGTGGACCAGTTCCTGCTGCAGGTTCTCCAGGAAGCTGATCTTATTCCTCAGGTTGTCCTGCTCGTGTTCTGTCTCGCTCAGCACCTCCTCGAACTTTGTCCTCCTCTCCCGTTCGTTGTCCAGTTCACACTGCAGGGCCTGCAGCTCCTTTGAGGCTTTGCTCCTCTTCTGCCTCTCCTCGTCCAGCTCCTGAGAGACCTTGGTCCTCCTCTCCCGCTCCTCCTTCACCTCCTCCAAGGCTTTGTTGCAACGAGCTTGAGCTTCTGCCAGCTCCTCAGAGGCGTCGCCCCTCTTCTCCAGCTCCTCCTGCAACTTCTCTGAGGCCTTGGACATCTTTGCCCGCTCCTCCTTCACCTCCTCCTCGTATTTGCTCCTCCGCTCCTTCTCCTCTTCCAGCTCCCACTGCAGTGCTTCCAGCTCCTCCGACGCCTTGCTCCAGCGGTCCCGTGCCTCGGCCACCTCCTCGGCAGAGCGCCGCACCTCCTCCTCCAGTATCTCCAGCTGCCTGTCCCGCTGCTCCAGCTGATCGCTCAGCTCTTGACACTGCTGCAGTAGCAACTCCTTGCCCAGGTCCATCTCATGGGAAGTTGATGACTCCCCTATCTCCGTAACGAGGTTGTCCGCGTCTCCCACGGAGGACAAAGCCCCTCCAGTGAGGTCGGCAGCGCCGTTCTCTGTGTCGTCGAAAACACTCAGCTCTCCACCCTCAATGATTTCGCTGTTGAGCTCGAACTGACCGGAAGTCTCCAACAGGCTGTGCTGCTCGATGCTCTCGTCCGCCCAGGAGCTGTTGTGCGGATCAGCACGGGCCAAATACATCTCCATGAGGGGCACCGGCTCTTCAGAGACAGAGGTGTCCAGACAGAGGTCTGTCATTAGGGAACCGTTGCTGGTTACGGCTTCTGGCTTTGAGGAACCCTCGCTGGCGAGATCCTGGTTCTGCTGCTCTTTGGAGGCCTTCATCTGGCTGACCCGTTCGATCGAATCCTCCGAGGCACCGCGGTGAGGTGAAAGGTCGAGTTGGGAGCACTGTCCTTGAACCTGTTCAAGGAGGTTCCTAATCTGCTGGACGTCGTCGTCGTGCTGGGCCTGCAGTTGTTTGAGAGCCGTCTCGTGACTCTCGGCAAGCTGGGCCAGGTCCATCTCTCTCTCCTCCTGCAGCGTCTGCAGACGGAGGTCGTAGTTCGAGATGTCCGACTCGTGTCTGGAGCGCAGCAGGCGTGACGTTTCCTCCTCGTCTCGGAGGCGTTTCTGGAGCTCGTCCACCTGGCAGTGTAACCTGGCCATCTCTCGGTTCAGCTCGTCCTTCTCCACCTTGTAGAGTAGAGAATTGTAGAATAGAATAGAGCAGAGCAGAATAGAGGAGAGTAGATATCTTATTGATCTCGAAAGAAATGTTAGTGTTTAACAGCACATTACACACATTGAACAAATCCAACAAAAATGAGACATCCAGCATATCACCAAGTCATGCGAAAACATTAGGACGCCATATGAAAACATGTATGTTTCAAAGAACATATGGACACATCAATATTAATTTGTTTTTAAAAATGCAAGAGAGCATCCAAATCAACTGCATGCCATCATACCAAAATCACATCGAGTCCAATCATGGTTTTACGCATTTATGGGAAAGAAAGTGATTTAACCGTTGTTAAACAACAACAAAAATACACTTTCTCCCCCATGAATGCATAAAAACACAATTGGACATAGATGTGTGAACATAGTTTCATAAACAATGAATGGAGTCCCAATTTCCTCACACGACTGTATGGTATGCACACTTGCATACAGTCACTAAAGAAACCCCTCCAACCTTGTACTGCTGTGCCTCAGTGGCGTGGCTCTCAGCCCTGCTGAGTTCGGACTGCAGCTCGGCCAGCTTGGTCTCCAGGCCTTGGCGGTGTCCCTCCATGCTGTCCACCTGCCGCTGCAGTTGCTCAGCAAGGCCCCGCGCCTCCTCGCAAGCATCCTTCTCCTTGGCCAGCTCCGCTTGAAGCACATCAACGACCTGGGAGTGCGACTGGTCAGAGGACTGCGAGGCTTGTTGCGGGCTAAATGAAATGAGGCTCTTGGCTAGCGGGGAGCAGTTGAGGTCAATGAGGCTGGGGGGCGGAGGAGATCTTTGGCCGACGGACTCCGAGGCTCCTCCCAGCAGCTGCTGCTGTTGGAGGTTCGAGATCACTGAATCCTTCTCGGCCAAGAGGCACTGCTGTTCTTTGGTTTTCTGTGAATGCAAGCGGCATTATTACAGAACATGCGCACGGATAACAACAATGTTTTTGCTATTACTACAAATCAGAAATCAGTTGTTTGAGGGGGGGCGCTCGAGCAGCGACATGTGAAGACGTGTAAATTCGTGCTCCGAGAGAGTGAAATGTTTTTCAAACTTATAATTTGAAATTTTATTTGAATTATCACAAGTCAGCAAGTTAAACTACTACCGCATACGTGGGGCATCTTTTTCAACATTTCAAGTGCGGTCTAACAACAGAAAATGCCGAAGAAAGAGGGGGGCTCCTCGACCACGGCTAGCCACCGTGCTATCCCGACACCAAGTCAAACTATCGGTCAAGGGGACGATATAAGCAAGCTAATGGAAGCCATCACCAACTCCGAGAAAAAGGTATTGGCCAGGATCGACACGATGGACAAAAAAGTTGACTCAAAATATCAAGAGCTGCACAAAATCATTGACTCTCTATCAGCGGACTTAAAAGGTAATATCTCAGCAGTTCGTGATGAAGTTTTGGCTGAGATCAACACTGTGCAATCAGCCTGCGCTGCTCACGAAGCACAGCTGACTAGCTTGGAAGAAGCTAACAATGAGTACTCTGACAGAGTGGTGGATGTAGAAGCGCAACTAGCCAAACTAAATGACGAAGTGTCCAAATTAAGCCAAAAGGTCGAAGACCTCGAAGGCAGACAGCGCCGAGACAACATTCGCATTCTGGGGGTCAAAGAAACTTTTCAGCTGGGTCCTCGTCCTACGCAGACCGTGGCCAAACTACTTCAAGACTGCCTGAAGTTGGACGCGGTGCCAACGCTGGATAGGGCACATCGCAGTCTACAACCTGAACCGGCGAAAGGAAACACTCGCCCACGCCCAAAACCGCAGTGGCCACGAGCTATTATCGTCAAATTCCACTACCACCAGGAGCAGCAGGAAGTGCTACAAAAAGCGGCAGCTACGACATCTCTCGAGTTTGATGGACAGAAGATAATGATCTTCCCGGATCTACCGCAGGCTGTGGTTAAACGGAGGGCTGCGTTTAAAGACACTAAAGAACTTTTACGTCCCCACCACCCTCGCGTCCGTTTCGGGATGGTTTACCCTGCTAAGCTGAGGATCACTTCTCCACTTGGAGAAGAGATTTTTGCCTGCCCGAACGCGGCCATGGACTACACATTGGCGAACTTCTCCCAAATTCCACAAAATGAGGCGGTGGAATAAGTATCCTTAGCCAAACTTAGGCTACTTGCTTCTATTTTTCAGTGGCTGATCTTGGTGAGAACTCTCTTTTTTATTATTAACATAATGTTTTTTTTTTCGAAATGCCCAGCCGTGTATCGTGCTATAGTAAGTGTTTCTTTTTTTTTTTTTTTTTTTTTTTTAAACTTGGCTGGTTTTACTATTGGCACTCCTTTTCTTTCTTTCTTTCTTTCCCCCTTTTTTTTGCTCCACAGTGCAATATGCACAGTTATTGGGCTACTCAAAGGATTGCAATTATTGTGTTTGCTGACTTGGTTAGGAAACTGTTACATCTTCTCTCTTTTATCTCTCGTCATGGGCAACGAGGTAGGTAACCGATAGCTTAGTTAGACCAGAAGCGTAGGCAATCTCTAGGTGTACATGTTAGGCTGTATACCATATGGGGGGTGGGCGACTGTCTTGAGTTCTGGGGAAGACATGTCAGGGGGTATATGTTGTGTGCATTGCTTGTTTTTATTTGTCTATGTTATTTTCCCAAGAGTATTCTTAGTTACATGCTCATTTTTTTATGTGTTTTACTATAGTTTTCTCAGCACTTGCCTCCAAATGTTAACAATTATGCCCCACCATAGTATTGGTTATGGCTAATGACAATGCAACTCCACCCGGAACAAGGGTCCCATCTACCACATTTATTTCATGGAATGTTAAGGGCCTTAATAATATCACAAAACGTAACAGGATATTCTCTCATCTGAGTACATTTAATCCACATATTACTTTCCTGCAAGAAACACATCTTGAAACACTACAACATGACAAACTAAAGAAAAAATGGATCTCTCATGTGTATCATTCTAAATATAATTCTAAGGCCAGGGGTGTGGCAATACTTGTAAGTAAAAATGTGCCTTTCACGTGCACTAATGTTATATCAGACAGCAATGGGCGCTACATTATAGTAAGCGGTAAGATATATAACACAGCGGTCATCTTAATTAATATTTATGCTCCAAACTGGGATGACTCCCACTTTTTTTCAAAACTCATAGAACTGATACCCGATGTGAATAACCACCAGCTTATCCTTGGTGGCGACTGGAATTGTGTTTTACAACCAAGCCTAGATAGATCTAAAATACATCCCAACAAACCAAACGCACACCCCAAATCTGCTGCTGTAATTAAAAACTTCCTCCAAACATATAACTTGTCAGACCCTCTGCGTAGAATCAACCCTCTGTCTAAACAATTTTCTTTCTTCTCTTCAGTACATCACACTTACTCCAGGATAGACTATTTTCTGCTAGACAACTCTCTTATTCCATTTGTATCCCGCTGTAAATACCATGCCATTGTAATTTCAGATCATTGCCCTGTTCAATTAGATATTGTGTTTCCAGAAACATGTGCATCTCAGCGTGTATGGAGATTTGACACATCACTCTTAGCGGACGAAGTGTTCATGACTGTGTTCACTGCAAAAATTGATGTTTTTATATATCTGAATGATACCACAGAGGTGGCAAAGTCCACTGTCTGGGAATCTCTGAAGGCCTATCTTCGTGGGGAAATTATCTCATATTCCTCCTACAAAAACAAAGAACGTAATAAAGAACTAAAACAGCTAATTGAGCGCATCTCCAGCGTGGATGCACAATATGCCGTTAACCCATCTCCAGACTTGTTTAAGCAAAAACTTCTCCTTCAGTCCCAGTTCAATACACTATCCATTCGTGATACAGAGAGACTTATGCTACGAACCAGACAGCACATCTATGAACATGGTGACAGAGCTGGTAAACTGCTAGCGCATCAGTTACGGAGATCCATTAGTAAGAATGTAATTTCAGAAATTGTTGATGAATCTGGACACATCTTAACAAACCACGCAAAAATTAATGAGGCATTTCAACAATATTACTCAAATTTATACACCTCCCAGTGTACCTCCGACCCTCTGGATACAGACTCATTCCTGGACACTTTGGACATCCCATCTATAGACCAAGACCAACTTACAGCTTTAGAAAACCCAATCTCTGAACTTGAGATTACTCAGGCCATAAGTACACTACAAAGTGGAAAAGCCCCAGGCCCTGACGGCTTCCCTTCTGAGTTTTTTAAAGCCTTCTCAGACAAACTGATACCTTTGTTATGTGCAGTGTTTTCTGAATCCCATTTCAAAGAGGCACTCCCGCAAACAATGACACAGGCAACAATCTCTGTACTCTTAAAAAAACACAAGGACCCCAGACAGTGTGGCTCCTACCGTCCAATCAGTCTACTGAATGTAGATTATAAAATTCTCAGTAAGACTCTGGCCCTTCGTCTTGAGAGAGTGATGTCTTCCATTGTACACCCAGACCAGACCGGTTTTATTACGAATCGACAATCCTTTTTCAATGTTAGGCGAATGCTTAACATACTACACTCTGACCACTCTACTGTCACACCTGAAGTTATCGTTTCATTAGATGCCGAGAAGGCCTTTGACCGAGTAGAGATGGGATATCTATTCCGTATCTTAAATAAGTTTGGTTTTGGTCCGTACTTCCAATCTTGGGTTCGGACCCTATACTCTTCGCCTGTATCATCAGTAAGAACCAACAACACTACCTCAGCTTACTTTCCACTACAAAGGGGTACCCGCCAGGGCTGTCCCCTCAGCCCTTTATTATTTGACCTAGCTATAGAGCCTTTGGCTATTGCGCTAAGAGCAAATAATGACTTTTCAGGAATTATGCGAGACGGTATCAGTCATAAAGTGTCACTGTACGCAGATGATCTTGTTTTATACATTTCTGAGCCAGAAAACACTATCCCTATAATTTTGGGTATTCTGCGCTCATTTGGTACCCTATCAGGATACAAGCTGAATCTAGACAAAAGTCTTCTTTTCCCTGTTAATCAGCTGGCAATTGATATTGACTATGATCATCTCCCATTTCAGGTGGAATCCACTTCTTTCACCTATCTAGGAGTACAGATCACACGCACCTTCAAGGCTTTGCTAAAAAATAATTTTGACCCCCTAATGGAGCGAACTAAACAGGACCTGACCCAATGGTCGACTCTCCCTATTTCTCTTGCTGGTCGGATTAACTCTGTCAAAATGACAGTGCTTCCTAGATTTTTATATCTCTTCCGTATGATTCCAGTATTTCTACCTAAATCTTTTTTTAAGAAACTTGACAAAATTATAACAGCTTTTATTTGGAATAACAAACTAGCACGAATCAACAAAACCTACTTACAAGGTTCAAGGAAAATAGGAGGTTTGGCATTGCCAAATTTTCTACACTATTATTGGTCATCAAACATTACGAAACTACCCATATGGCTTTCTACCTTTAAATCTGGTGAAGGCCCAACTTGGGCCACTATGGAGCTGCATTCTAGCCTTCCTATCTCACCTGTATCTCTCATAAGTTCCAATCTCCCGATGAATACACAAAGCTGTGCTAAAAACCCAGTTGTCCATAACACAATACGAATTTGGTTTCAATGTAGGCGGCACTTTGATTGTAAACAAACACTGACATCTATTCCTCTGACATCAAATCCCCTGTTCCACCCATCTCTAATTGACTCAGCGTTCACATTCTGGAGGAGACAGGGAATACTGTTTTTCAGAGATCTCTTTGTTGATAACATTTTTGTGTCATTTGACACATTAGTCAGGAACTTCAACATCCCTCAAACTCACTTTTTCAGATACCTACAAGTGAGAAACTTTGCTAAGAAACATTTTAGCACTTTTCCTCATCTCCCACCAGATTCACTCTTAGCAGGATGCCTACACCTCCCAGGAAACCTGAAAGGCCATATCTCCAGAGTTTACAATATTATTCAACAGATTAACCCCCCATCACTAATCAAGAGAAAAACTGCATGGGAAGAAGACCTTAGTGTTGACATCCCAGAAACCACCTGGGATAAAGCTGTTAGGCATATATACTCATCATCCATATGTATCCGGCACCGCTTGATTCAATTCAAAGTCTTTCACCGCTTATACTTTACCAAAGCCCATCTTGCAAAAATATTTCACACATCTGACTCTAGCTGCAGTAGATGTCATCAGTCCCCAGCAACCATGGGACATATGTTCTGGTCATGCAACTCTTTAAACACCTTTTGGACATCAATATTTGATGTGTATACAGAAATCTGCCAAAGAACAATTGAACCTAATCCATACATTGCAATATTTGGAGTACCTCCTGAAGAATATAAGCTTAACAAATACCAATCAAATGCTATTGCATTCTCTTCACTGCTAGCCCGCAGACTAATTCTTTTTAGATGGAGGGCTACCCATCCCCCCTCTTTTGTGCAGTGGGTACATGAGGTTATGATGGCCCTTCAGATAGAGAAGCTAAGATCTGATCTGGGTGGTTCATGTAAAAGATTTGGCAAAACATGGTCTGCATTCATTAGCTGTGTAGAAAAACTAACCTTAGCGTAATTTCTCCCCTTCCTCAACTGTACTACATTGGAAGTGCAAGGAGCTTGAGCATGTATTTTGTGTGTGTGTTTTATTTGTTGTTGTTGTTTTTTGTTTTGTTTTTTGTTTTTTCTCTGTCTTTATTTTCATGTCTTTTTTTTCCTCTTTTAAGCTGCAATCTTTCATGGTTTGCAGTGTTTGTATCTGTCATTTTGTCTGTATGCGTTCCCTTTTAATCCAGTTGGATTGTTTAATTGTATTGTATTATTATTATGCTATGGAAAACTCTTAAAATAAAGTGTTCAAAAAAAAAAGAAATCCGTTGTTTGAGACGGACTTGTAAGAAAAATGAGCTCACCTCGTACCGTCTCAAACTTATGGAAAGACACCAAAATGCATAGAAGTATTCATTGCAATCAGGCCCTTATTTATATGGTAAAATATACAGCTACTAAATAATATGGCTTCTCACTCATGGTAGTAGGGCTGCAAAATTAATCGAAAATAGTGATAAAATTGTGAAAGTTCGTGAAGTCGTGCTTTCAATAGTGACCTACCTTTGAGAGTGTCCTTGAAGCCAAAACATACTGACAGGCTGGTGTTTCTGGCCATAAATCTGTCCACACGGTTTCATGCTATTGCCTTTACATAATTATTAAAAAATCAATAATCGTGATTACGATTTTGACCAAAATAATAGTGATTATGTGAATATGAATATTTTCATTATTTGGAACAATCCCGAAATATGTATTTTTATGTATTAAATCCGGTCACATTGAAAATGGGTAGTGAATTTTTTTGGCCTATGTGGAGAATTCCCCCCCAACCCCACCCCCAGTTTCATGAAGGCCAGAACTCATGACATCATCAATCCATGACAGTGCTGCCATTCGTATGAGCAAGTGAATGTCGCACCAAATACGTTGTTTTTAATATGTTGCTTTTAAATTTAGATACGGTAGCACAAATAACTTGTAGTGAATGTTTTGAAAATGAGGACTCCTGGATCAAGTTAAAGTATTAGGTGATTTACCACCACCCCAAAGTTAACTCAACCTGGATTACTACTTAGCTTGTTTCTTGGCAATGGCATACTCCCTGTTGTCAAGACTCAAATTAGATGAAGTGTGCTAACCCAAGGACAAGTATGTATACTTAAGCTATGGACTACTTGCTTGTTTTGTTAAATAAGAATGGAGATGTATTGATGCACTGTATGACTATGGAAATAAAAAAAGAATAATAAAAAAAAAACTCAATTAGCTGAGGCAAAACTGCTGATTGCCGAGGTACCTGCTGGAGTTCCTTCAGTTGCTGCTGTAGCAGGTCCTGGACCTGGAGGCTCTGTGGTGACATTGGCTGCCCAGAGTGCTGCGGAGCCTGGCTGAGCTCACAGCTACCCTGACTCCTACTCCTCAGGTACTCCTTCGTCTGAAGGACAGACAGACAGACAGACAGACAGAGAGAGAGAGAGAGAGAGAGAGAGAGAGAGAGAGAGAGAGAGAGAGAGAGAGAGAGAGAGAGAGACAGATGGATGGAGAGATTAACAGACGAAATATCGCAGACATGACGAGAGAGAGGGAGAAAGTGACAGACAGACAGAAAGACAAAAACAGATAGAGCAATAGACATAAGCAGGCAGACAAAAAGACTGAAGAGATGAAAAGCTGAACATGGATATGGAGTGCCAGATGGAACGATAGACCAGGGGTACATTTTTGGAAAGCGTTGTTGTTAGCCAGTTTAGCTACTTTGTTGATTGCAATGCAATTTTACCAGGCAATGATGTACAAAGTTGCTGGCCCCTTCAACAAGCTGGGCGAAGAATGGAAGTTTTGTCGTCTCAATCATACTACACAGATCATGCAGGCACTTGAGAGGGCATGCCAAGAACAAAACTAAACTATACATTCAAGTTGTACAAGGGGCCATGCTCAAAATCACGACACACAAGGTGGAGTACAATAGTGAGAGTGTAAATTTAGGATGAGCAGAGGTGGATACGAACTCAAAAATGGTTGACCTTTTAGTGCTTTACCGCCAACACAATAGTAGAGTATGCTTATGCAAGTTCAATATAGCGGACGCCATGAATACATACCTGACGCTGCAGCTGTACAAGTGTATGTGTAGGTGGGAGAGAGGGGAGGGAAAAAAACAGACTGAGAAAAACGGCAAGCGAGAGCGAGCAAGAGAGAAAGCGAGCGTGGGAGAGGTACTATGGAGGAGTAGGTAGGGATAAAGAAAGAAGAGGCGGTTGGGGAGTGAGGGACTGAAGGAAGCAGCTATAGAAAGTTAGCTACATAAGAACAACAAAAAAAAGAGAACAAGGGCAGAAGAAGAGATGAAGGTCCTGTATCTACGGCAGTTGCTGCTTTAGAGCCTGTATCTGTTGCGAGAGATATGTAGAAAAATACAGAGATGGAGAGAAAGATGGTAACATGGCAAGAGAGGGGTGGGGTATTCTATATACCTGCTGCAGCTGTAGCTGTATACGCTGTGTGTGTGTGTGCGAGAGAGAGAGAGAGAGTGTGAGTGAGTGAGTGAGTGAGTGAGTGAGTGAGTGAGTGAGTGAGTGAGTGAGTGAGTGAGTGAGAGACAGAGAAAGAGAAAGAGAGGGACGAAGAGAGAGGGACAAAGGGAGCAATAGACAGATACCTAAATACCTGCTGTAGCTGTAGGACCTGCATCTGCCGTGTGGTGGAGGGATGAACAGAGAGACCTAGCTAGCTACAGTCCCAGGAAAAAGTTTGTACACCCATTGAAATGTCTTACATTTCTGTCCAAATTGATCATAAAACATGGTCTGATCTTCCCGGAAATCTCAAGAAGGAACAATCAGAGTCTGCTTTAATTAATTCCACCCAAACATTTACATGTTATCATATTTGTATTGGTCATAAGGCCATAACATTCATAGGAGAGCAGGGCATAAGTAAGTACACCCTTGCATTAAGTAGGTTTTAACCCTCAGTTAGTTGCAATATCATCAACCAGACTTGTCCTGTAGTTGCAGATCAGATTAACAAAACAATCTGTTTGTATCTGGTCTCCCTCTTCTTTAGAGAACTGCCTCTCGTCAGCAAAGGTTTGTGGGATGTCTGGAGTGCATAGCTTTCTTGACTTCATGCCTTTTAATCTCAATTGTTTTTTGTCAGGGCTTTGACTGGGCTATTCCAGAATGTGTATTTCATTATTATGAAGCCATTCTAAAGTCGATTTGCTTCTAAATTATGGTTTGTTGTCACATTTCAGAATGAAATGTCTTGAGTGCTTCAACTGTGTGACAGACTTCATGTTTTTTCTGTAAAATATCACAATAAACTTGAGTTCATTGTTCCACTAATAATAGCAAACTGTCAAGGGCCTGAGGCAGTAAGGTAGCCGCATATAATGATGCTCCCGCCACCATACTCAGAAGAGGAGATGTAACCAAGAATAGCTAAAAATGGGATTCATTCTGCCAATCTAAAATTAATGGGGTTTCTGTCCAAAAAAATATTGCTGCACCTTTGAGGTTTGCGAAAAAGCATTTATATGCTTCATAGAATTACTGCAAAATATTCTGTAGACCAACGTTGAAACCAAAGTTGAATTGTTCAGGGGAACACACAATGTCATGTTTGGAGGAGAACTGGAGAACCACACCTTCACCAAAACATCATCTCCACCTTCGAGTATGGTGGCGGGAGCATCATTATATGCGGCTACCTTGCTGCCTCAGGCCCTTTTCAGTTTGCTGTTTTCAGTGGAACAATTAACTCAGAAGTTTATCGAGATATTTTACAGAAAAAAGTGAGGTAGTGTGTCACACAGTTGAAGCACTCAAGAGGGTGGGTGCTGAAATGTGACAACAACCCATACTTTAGAAGCAAATCGACTTTAGAATGGCTTCATAATAATGAAATACACATTCTGGAATAGCCCAGTCAAAGCTCTGATAAAAAACAATTGAGATTAAATGGCATGAAGTCAAGAAAGCTACGCACTCCAGACATCCCACAAACCTTGCTGACGAGAGGCAGTTTTCTAAAGAAGAAGGAGACAAGATACATCCAGATTGTTTTGTTAATCTGATCTGCAACTACAGGAAACATCTGATTAAGGTTATTGCGACTAACTGAGGGTTAAAACCTATTGAATGCAAGGGTGTTATTACTTATTCCTTGCTGTCCTGTGAATGTTTACATCTTATGGCCAATGAAAATATGAAAACTTGTAAATGTTTGGGTTGATTTAGTTAAAGCAGACTCTGGTTGTTCCTTCTTGTGATTTCCGGGAAGATCAGACCATGTTTTATGACCAATTTTGACAGAAAGGTAAGACATTTCAAAGGGTGTACAAACTTTTTCCTGGGACTGTATATATAGCTAGTTCCCGATATATACAGCAGGAAGAGATGGCTAGATGAAGAGAAATAGATATACCTGCTGCAGGACCTGTATCTGCTGTGTGACAGAGAGCTAGCTATATATACCTGCTGGAGCTGCTGCTGTAAAGCCAGTTATCTGCTGTATGATAGACAGATGAATAGTGATAAAAATAGAGATAGAGCGATAGAGTGATGGAGACGTGTGGCTGCTGGAGCTGCAGCTGGAGGGCCTGTATCTACTGTGTGATGGAGGGATGAAGAGAGATAGTCAGAGAGGGAGATAGAGAACTAGCTAGTTGTATATATATACCTGCTGGAGCTGCAGCTGCAGGGCCTGTATCTGCTGTGTGAGCTGCAGGGCCTCCTGCTGCACCTGGTCTCTGCTCTTGAGTGCCCCCTGCAGGTTGCTGCTCAGCTGGGAGATGATCTCGTTGCGCTTCTCCACCGCACGCTGCAGCTGCTGCATGGGCACAGGAGACAGAAGGAGGAGAGACATTTAGAGAAGAGGCCAAAACGGATATTAAAAGCAGGGTACCACCCTACCACCAGGAGCAATTTGGGGTTAAGTATCTTGCTCAAGGACACGTCTATGGGGCTTACGCAGAGCAGGACTGGAATCTGCAACCTTTTGGTTGTCAAACAAGATACAAGATGGATACAAGATATTTCATTGCCATGTGTACATGAATTCTAGAATCCATGTGCAATGGAAAGCTTCGCCGCTCGGAGAGTCCCAAAAAAAATGTAAAAAAGAAAAAAGTAGAAGTAAGGGAAAAAAATATAGAATAGCTTTTTAAAATATCTGCATTTAGAAAAAGGTAGGCTGAAGAAAAAGGGAGATATGAGTAAAGGATGGGTGTCATTTCTATGGTGGTTTGGAGTTCACCAGCCTGATGGTTTGAGGAAAGAAGCTGTCCCCAAATCGGCTGGTGTGGGCAGGCATGCAACTGTATCTGCGGGCAGATGGTAGTAGGGCGAAGTGCGTGTAGCTGGGGTGGTGAAGATCCGATATAAATGTTTGGCCTTCCTTAGACACCATTGATCGTAAAGATCCTGGATGTTGGGTAGTTCAGATGTGATTACCCGTTGAGCAGATTCGATAACTCACTGGAGGGCTCTCCTGTCTTGGGCAATGGTGTTACCATACCAGGCTGTAAAATTACCAGTTAAGATACTCTCTCTATTGTATAGCGGGAAAAGCTGGCCAGTATCCTACTCTCCATGCCATATCTGTGCAGCCGCCTATGAAAAAACAGTCAGAGCAGACTCCTCTACCAACTGAGTCACTGAGATTCTGTGTTCTATCTGGGGAGTAAAAAAGCTGGAGCAGCACCAATGCAATTCTGTTCTTCTTTAATCAGGTGCACAACATGAACAACTCTGATGAAGATTGGTTTAACCATCAAAACGTTAGTGATGTCGTGCCCCTGATAAAAAAAGAGCAGTCATATCCGTGTTATTCCAGCTTTTTTCTCTTCAGGAAGATATTAATGGCCTTTAAACTGACAGCATACCATTTCTGAAAATAAGAGGTAGAATGTGAGCTGTCAGATTCAGAGAACACCCCAATGATTTAACTCAGAGAAATCCAATTATTTAACTGAAAAGGAGGTGCTGTACTAGTTTATTTCCAGAAATGGTGCACGTATCGCTTAAAAAAAAAATGCAGAATTGTCTTTTATAAAAAGGGAGACACTTGAATAAAGTGAGAAAGGAAGAAAGACAGAGAGGGAGGGTCTCATTCTCCACTCAGCAGAGTTCATACTTACAGACTGCAAAAAACATTCTAACATTTCTGGAAAGAACCTAATTTAATCCCTCCACTCCAGTTAAATAATTGAGTTTTACCTTTCTCTTACTAATTCAGCTGTTCTCCGAGTCTGGCAACACAAATTCTACCTCCAAACTAGCATATACGAACCATTGAATCATATGGGACCAGCTACCAGCTGGCCAGTTCCATACAATTCAATGATGATTGCTGGCGTAAAAATAGAACTAATATCCCCAGAAGCAAAGAATGGCTTGAATGAGCTCATTTCCAGAAAATGTGACACGTCACTTTAAAACAACCTGTAAAATTGCTTTTCATAGGGGCGAATATAAAGAGAGACAAAGGAAGACAGAGAGAGGGGGGGTCTCCTTCATCTTCTCTTATCTACTGCACACTTTGACTGTTACTCAATGTCAAGTGTTCCAGCCTTGTTAGGACGCGAAACGCCCTGTGATTGGATACTCTTTGGTGAACTCCGCAGAGTATCCAATCACTAGGCATTTCACGCACTACCAAGGCTAGAACACTTGACTTTGAGAAATAGCGACTGACTGCTGCAACACAATGCAACAGCAGTGTTCATATTTACAGACTTAATTCCAGAGGATTCCGTCCATTTTCAACATGCAGTTGTATCGCACTACTCTTGACTTGTCAGTTCCTGACAACAATGCGCCATTGTTTGTTCAGTACACCAAGATCCTGGCCATTCTAATGGTCGAATGGTTCGTTTACTTTGTCTTTGATGTCTCAACATACTCCAAATGTCATCCCAAAATGCATATATCACCACCCAACACCTTACAACACAGCACTAACTATTGGGACGATCTTCATTGATGAAATGGAGTCGTTATCAATCACAACCAAACATTCAGAAATGCAACAAAATCAAGTCATGATGGGAATGACAGCGAGTTCAAGCCCGTTCACACAGCATGGTGGCTTGATATACCTACGAACCTTAGGGAGGTGTGCTTGAACTTCCAGAACAAAAAGGTGTCTTGGGTCAGCAGCAATTAAGCGATCTTTAATTTAACCCCGCTTTAATTTGAATTCATTCAGCTGTGTCAGTTTTGAGACCTGGCCTGATTCACGCACAGAAGCACAGTGACACAGTTATATTTTTGGAGGTTTTGCATGGTCACTTTCTGAGAAGTTACTGAAGCTTTTTCAGCACTTCATACTTTTGTCTGAAACAAGTTTTTTTAAATCTAGGCAGTCCCCATTAAGTCTCATTTAGTACATACTTTGATTTTCGGACAGATACAGGCACTGAGATAAACGTCTGACTACATTGTGAGGTATTTTTTTAGCCCTTTTATTTGCTTGTGATGTAAAGACATCAGATGTCTTGAATGAGAAATCATCAGATGTGAATGTGAGGAAGAGTTAATGGAGGCATTACTTCAACTACAGGAGGAAATGTGTGAGTAGGACTGCCGGCAGCTTTTAGATTAATCATCCTTAGCCTTAACCTCACCGTCATCCTCCTCCTCCTCCTCTTCCTCTTCATCCACACCCTCCTTCTCATTAGTATCCTGTTTAAGGATGAGGGCGAGGAAGAAGAGAGTATTCTCTTCATCGTCATCATCATCAGTTTCTTCCTCTTCATCCTCACCCTCCTCCTCATCATCTGTTTCGTCCTCTTCCTCACTCTCCTCAGTATAATTTTCATCAGTATCCTCCTCTTCATCCTCACCCTGCTCATCATCAGTATCTTCCTCTTCATCCTCACACTCCTCAGCATCATCAGTATTATGCTTATCATCCTCACTCTCCTCCTCCTCACCAGCATCTTCATCATCATCAGTATTCTCATCATCCTCACTCTGCCCCTCATCATCATCAGTATCCTCTCTCTCCTCCTCTTCCTCACCAGTGTCTTCATCTTCATCATCCACCTTCTCTTCTGCCTTACCCTCCTCCTCCTCCTCCTAGACACAAATGAGTACACCGCACTAAGAGCCTGCTCTCCTTATCCTGCCATCTCACTTTTCAAATCTCTGCAAGCCATTTTACTTTCCTGCAATGGCGAAGAAAGTCTCACTTCGTGCGAGCTCATGTGTGGGCCAATGACTATAACAAGCACCTCTGCTCTCGCCAACTCACTTTTAAGGGTGATGATGATAACTAATTTCTAAATCAAACATCTCATCTTGCTAGCTCGCTTTAATGGTGATGCTAATGTACCTTTTCAGGAACATCTCATTTTACCATCTCACTATCTGCATGATTGTAATCACACATGCATCTCTGCACTCCTGTAAAAAAAAGAGGAAGCATCTCCTGTGGAATATCCATTATGTAACGAGTAGCATTCAGCGAGGCGTGCATTAAACTGTTTGAAGTCGACGAGGCGGAACCTAAGAACCTCCTGACGTGAAGCAGAATGAAGTTTGCTCCGTTACGTTGACTTCAAAATGTTTAATGCATGCGTCTTTAGTGCATCCGTCAGAGGAGGTCAAGTTTCGCTTCAATGTTAGTTTAACTGCTTCATACATTTTTGGAACGTTAAGTAAAACGCGACACAGCCCGCAGCCACAGCAGTCAATCATCCATCAAAGAGTTGACGGTTGCTATACTAGGCACATCCTAGCAGGTATTGATCAGTTATGGAATGGTTTTTAAATGTTTTGGACAGACCAACTTTTGAGCCGTGCAAGTCATACGATTGTATTGCTCACCTACTAACCAATGAGAAAGCAGCATTAACCAGAGTGTTTGAATTTCAAAGCACAATCCAAGTGTTTGAATTTCAACTCTGCCAACACCGTGAGAGCGTTTGAGAGACAGCAAAGTAACCATTATTCGCTCATGAGTGTGTGGGTGTAAATCACGTGCGGAGTGGGTGCGCAAGAGGGGTGCACTCCGCATGTGAGAGAAAGACTGCCAGAGAGAGCGGAAGACAGCGAGAAAGAAATAAAAGAGAGTGGGGAGGCAAGGTGAAAAGAAAGGCTGAGGGGGTGGGGGGGTTGGGGTGTGAGAGTGAGAGAGGGAGAGTAAGAAAAGCTGTGGGAGAAAGGAAAGGACGTTGGAAGAGAACTGATGTGGTACCTTAAGCTGCTCTTTGCCTGTGTGTGGGACCACCATGGCCCCTGGTTCTTCAGGGGGGTGAGCCTCTGCCCCGTCCCCCAAAAGGGAGCTCTGTGCCTGGCTACAGTCATCCGCCGCCAGCCTGTTGCCTTCCTGCTCCAAACTACTGCTGTGGTCTTCACTGGAGGATCTGGAGTGCTAAAAGGTTTCAAATAAAAGATACACACGCACAAGCACAAAACACATGTGCACACACACAGTCACACACATACACACAGTCACACACACACAAACAGGAGAGGGATGAAAATAAAGTGCATACGTTATTGCTGGTTGTGTTACCATGACAACATTTCCCCTTGCAGCATTCACATGGCAGCTGACCCATTTACGGGCTATGCAATGAGTTAAAAAAACACAAATACACACACACGCACACACACACACACACAGTCACACACACACGGACTTAACTAACCACTGTGCACGCATGCTCATCACAAGCAATGCACACCAAACATACAGACAGGGCAGAGCAGGGGAGGGGTAGAGGAGTGGAGCGGAGCAGAGCGAGAGAGAAAGAGAGTGAGAGCAGAGAAGGGGAAAGGGGCAGGGTAGCAGAGGGCAGTGGAGTGGCCGAGTGGGCAGGAGAGGGGCAGGGAGGGGCAAGGCAGGGCAGGGCAGTGAGGCTGATGCACATTATAAGGTCTACTGGATCCTGCTCAGGGCTAAATAAGGCATACATTCGTCCAATGCCGCTTTTCCACATAAATTGACTCATTTTCATGACATCCTTACAAAAAGGGGAAAAAAAGAAAGAAAAAAAGCGCCTCAGACTAAGATGTCAAGTGTCAGATTATGAAGGGAGAAGTGGAATAGTATAAAGCACCAATGCTGGCAGTGAAAAGCTAAGCTACGACACTTCAAATGTCTGTTAAAGAGAGAGATTCAATACACATATTTATTCAGAATACACAGAATAAATCAAGCCAGAGTTCAAGGAAATGGGAAATGGAATGCCTCGTTTCCAACACTTCAGAAATCATTTCGGCAGCTCAATCGACTCTATGAAATTACTGACTGAATGGCAAGACCAGGCTACAGTAAACCCAGTGTATAACAGAGGGTTCATACAACTTTTCAATGGCCAAATTCAATCACTTTTGGACCTCCAAGACCAATTTCCCTGTACATATCCAGTTCTTTTACCTTTTCCAAGACCATAAGGTGTGTGACTGGCAGCCTACAGTGCACCCACCTCTAGGATCCATCTCATTATCCAACCTCCCATCCTTGTGCTTGTGGACTCATGCTTCCCTGATGCCCCACCTCCACGGAGAAGAGAATAACGTTTCTCCGCTGTTAGTCTAGGCAAAACACTTTTTGGGAGATTCTTCCCCATTCAACATCTCGCTTGCCAATGAGAACATTACTTTTGAACTGTGCTTTTGCGAGATATTGAAAACAACATCTGCCGTCAATGACCTCTGGCCTCGCACAATGAGACTACAAGCACAAGGAGAGTACAGGAGTGGAGTATTCTAAGAAGTACATAGTTAAATGATAAACCAGGCTTTGTTAACCTACAGGAAGTGGTGATAAACCAGCTAATAGATACACTGGCTGCAGGCATCATTTAGTTAGGAAAGTCAGGACTCTAGGCTCTTCTATTAGATGATTTACCTCCATCACAAGGTTAATTTAACTTAACTTGGTTTACTACTGATCCAGCTTCTTAGTATTCCCCCAAGGCATGTTGTATGATTGGCAATGTACAGCGAACCCACCTCTTGAGTGTCACTCTGGTCCTCTGGTGAGTCGACGTGTCCGTCGTGTCCTGGCGTCGTCACCGCTGAGTTCTGTGACGTCTCTAGGGGGCGCTCTTTCTGCGCGCCGTCAGCCTTTTGGTTAGCCGCGCCCTTCCTCTTCGCCGCCTTTTTCGACGAGCCCCCACCGTCACCTTTCGCACGACGCTGTCGATAGTGAGCAAGCTGTGGCACAGGTTGAGGGACAGGTAGAGGCACAGGTAGGAGAGGATCAGGTAACACGACCCCAGCAGCAGCATGCTATCCCCCTCGCCACCACTCACGGACTCATAACCGTAACTCATCGGCTCACAGATTGTGGATGCTAGTGTTGGGGAAGACTACAGGTCGCAACTAGGATCAAAAAATCACAGCATCCATGGAGGTGGATTGACAATAAAACAAAAAACAAAATAATTTTAAAAAATACAATGTATCCTCATTCTGCATGTCAGCTCTATGAGATCAGCTGGTGAGTAACTCCTGTAGCAAGAGTAGAGAGTGCAGACTGAGGAAGAGATGCGGAGGTAGACAGCTTCCCTGAGACATCCTTCAAGAAGGGAAAAAGTACAGGCAAAAAAAGTTCATTTGAGTTGTCCCATTTCCTATATGAAATTCTTGTCTGTGGTCAAGTCTCCCTGGTGAGAGAGAGAGAGAGAGAGAGAGAGAGAGAGAGAGAGAGAGAGAGAGAGAGAGAGAGAGAGAGAAAGAGAGAGAGAGAGAGAGAGAGAGAAAGACAAAGAAAGAGAGAGCGTAGAGAGGAGAGCAAGAGACTTCCCGGAGTTGAGAAGTGGCTGGTAGCTGCCAGCTGAGAGAAGCCGGGTGCTGATGCTGCTACTGCTGCTTCTACTCATCCACATCACTGAGCAGACCCCTCCCATTCTGAGAGCTGCGTGTGTGTGTGTGTGTGTGTGTGTGTGTGTGTGTGTGTGTGTGTGTGTGTGTGTGTGTGTGTGTGTGTGTGTGTGTGTGTGTGTGTGTGTGTGTGCGCCACCTAAGCCTCTTACACTAGATTATAGCGCATCAAAAACGAACACACACTAGTGCTGCACACACAGACACCAACCACCCACCTACACAACCACACAACACACACCATTAAACAGCCACACTGGTACCTCCCATAATAGCAGACAAAGCATCTCCAGAGACAGACACGGGCACACACGGATAACTAAGCACTGCACACTTAACACTGCTCCCAACCATCACTCCAAATACAAAAAAAAACATGTGCATGGCACAGCACCTTCTCAAAAGCCAGAAAACTAACGATAGGTGCAGGGATGTTTGAGCAGCAGTGTTTTTAGTTCACTAATGGAGGGGGAAAGCAAGCTCACCGAATCTAGTAAGTTAGTCTCTACACATGGTTCTCAACCTTTTTGAACACTCCCCTTGACCTCATCATAAGCCTGCCAACACCCCCCTTAGTATTACAAAACTTAAAAGCTGCACTGTCTAAGACTGTGGCCAGCGTATGTATTGCAACTATGCTACTCATTGAAACTGTGCTGCCTATTGCCAAATTTGGTCTTTTCATGAATATTAGTAAATAGTAAACCAATATTTGCTATGTTTTCATGTATGTAAATGCAATTTTACAATGCAAATTTCCACAGTCATAATGAATAACTTACATGGAATTCAATGGTGGTGGTGGTAAGTATTTGTTAAAAAGGTAACATTTGTCTGCATGAATTGATGAATGAATGGAAAGTAACTACTAAAAATATTACACAGTGCACCTTTAAGAAATAAAACGGACTGATGCCCCCCAGCTGTCTCATTCTCAACGCTCCCCGAGGGTTCCCCAACACCTGTAGAGCCCTGCTAAGTTAAGAAGCAATGTACACTAAACAGCACGGCTTCATTCCTTCCCATCCCTTCACCCGTTGCCCCATCCATCTCTCCATTTACAGTTGGGTACTAATTTTGCATAACGCAAACCAATGTGGTTCACACTGACCCATTTATTCCTGCAATCTGCAAATTAGTTGAATCACAACATGCGTGGGTGGCATTGGCAGACTTAACATGCACTGGCTCAGCTGTGTGTGTGTGTGTGTGTGTGTGTGTGTGTGTGTGTGTGTGTGTGTGTGTGTGTGTGTGTGTGTGTGTGTGTGTGTGTGTGTGTGTGTGTGTGTGTGTGTGTGTGTGTGTGTGTGTGTGACGCCCCAGTCTCCTTTTCACGCCGTCATGCCACATGAGATGTAAATATCAGAAGCTGCCTGGAGCTGAACCCAAAAACAGATCCTGCGTGGCTGGCTGCCTGGCTGGCTGGCTTTAGCAACCAATAACTGACATTTAGGACCCACTTTAGAGCCCTTTATTGACAGCCTTAATCTGAAACAAATAACATGCATACAAGTAAGCTTAGGTGCAAATAAACAGACTAGAGCCATAAACAGTTATCGGCAACTGGTGAGGGCAAATGCGTTTTAAATGTATAGTACATCACAAATACACTGTGGTTATTGGGTTAAGATTGTTGAGCTTGGCTTGTTGTGAGATTCATGGTGCTCAAACAAATACCATGGCAACTGCTTGTTCAGTTATTGTTCATGGAACAGCTTGTGATGTAGGTTCTAGCTAAAGAGCAGTTCTAGTCAAAACATATCTTCAAGTACATAAAACCTCAGTTGCACTATTCACTTCAAATGAAGTGATGTGTATTTTGCATTGCCACCCTATGTCATATCAATAATAGGGAAGAAAACATTTTAGTTATTAGAATTTCACTTAGTGCTTGTGATTTGCTAGCATCAGTAGGCTTGTGCCATCTACCGGTGGGAAAATGCAATGACCAAAACAATGGCCAAGTTACTTCCCGACGCTTCAAAGTTTCAAGGGAAAATGCAGACATACTCCGTAAGAGCCTACACATTTATACCATGACGCCCACAAGTTTTTATATGACCCATATATATCCTATTATTTACAATAAAAGTGAAAACTCCTCGCTCTACTTCGAGTCGAGTGGATGGACCAACTGCAACCACTGACGTAACCGCTTACAATGTACTAAATTTAACCCAGCCACCTGCGAGACAGTCTGCTAGTGCTACCCAGAGACAGTCTTGTGTCGGATTCCCCCCAAAGATAACACAAGTCGACACCTTTGGCAACAGCAGCGCAGATGCCTGCATGTAAATATTTGACTTTGCTCCATGAGCGAATGCGATATGCTTGGCCTGGATTGGACTGCCTGCTTCAGAGTCCGCGAGAGCATTCACAAGAATGAAAGGGGGCATGCGAGGCGAGAGGTGCACTGACCCAGTCAGCACTCTTCTAGAAAAGGAGTCAATCCCATTCACCTCGACACCTTATGTCTGCCCTTTGGCAGGGATTCCTAAGCAGCTTCGCAGTTTATAGACAAACGCCAGATTCAGAAAAAGCCAACTAACGCCTGATGACGAGGTGTATTATATTTACAAGACAACGTGGGCAGATCATACTGCTCATAAAGATGATTTAGACACTTTATTGTTACACATTCTTGCAAAGCAAACAGTGTAGAGCTCTGTTAACCCAAATGTCTGCGCTCCACACCGCATAGCCGACCGATGACCTCACTTTACCCGCAGCACGGCCAACTTTATGCCAGGATACCCAAACAAAAGAGCTGTGCAATCGTGCCATAGCAGTGACTTTCCAGCAAAATACCAACAACATGACGAGTCCTGCTTGCATCAGTTACAGTGGCACACATCAATGATCAAATGGCCATGGGGGGAAGATGGTGATATGGGGATATGGACAATACGTATTAGGTTATGCTGAAATGCTTTTAAGGACTGTCTGTTGTCAATGACAGAACCTGTGCATCAGTGACATGTAGGGAGCAGACTGTCGATGTTTGGAAATGGCATAAAATGGTGCTGTGCGTCAATCAGATTTTGCTGGTATAACCTGCGGTAATACCCCCAAATCCGATGGCTTACTTGGCTGTTTACCAAGGAGAAAACAACGTTACTGCAAGGCGTCTGTGACACTGATTTTGAACGGCGGTAACATTGCCGTAGGATGGCTAGCAAAAACTAATTTGGCGGCAGCAGCTTTGGTTCTTATTGATATCTACAGAAATGGCGATGTACACTACCAGAAAAGGGACAAAGCCAATTAAGCACCCAGCGTCTCAAATTGCAGTGAAATTGTATTTGGACTTGCTAAACAATTGGGTTACTAGAACAGCAGGCTAAGTTTAGCTTGTAATAGCAAGTGGACGAGTAGGTTGCTCAGCTAACGTTACCGCTATTGTATTCCAATGCAGACGCTGGTAGCAGTAACCCAAGGAGCTAGGATAACGTTCAATTTCACAAACCTTTGCTCGTCCGGCTTCGAGTTTTCGCTGCCGTTCATCTTGATCCATTTCCTGAGTAAAACTACACCATACGAGTGAATTTAGCTCGCGATGCAACTCTCAATTAGATAAAATCTCCTATTTCTTTGCTGTATATCTTCAAGTTGGAAAGAAATCTTTGGAGTAACTGTCAGAAAGAAATTCAACATGGCCGCGAACTTGGTTGAACTCCGCCCTTATTGGTTAGACCCAGCTGATGTGACCTATCAGGACCAACATGATCAACTTTACAACCAATCACACTTTCGCCTCATGACAAATTTTCTAACGCCCGCCCACCCAGCCCAGAGTCTGTAACTGACACATTGACAGCCTATCAAAAACACGCACTACAGAAAATATAATAATCTACCATTTTTGTAGCCAATTATTATTCTTTTAGAAATTTAGAGCCATCCTCCAACACATGTTTTCAAAACGTCTACTCTCGTCTGACTTGCTTCAATTGGTTCCTAAAGCAACACCCATTGAGCTGTCTCAGGTTGTTCTCCAATAGACTTAAACTGTCCAAAGCCCGGGTAAATTAACTGAAGCCCTCGCATTTTTTTTATCTCCAGTTTACAAGAGTCAGCAGACTATTGCTGTAGTTCAAATCCCGACACATAGCTTAAACTACTTCAGTCAGTTCCTATGGCCTGTTTTGTTGCAGGCCTGTGGGAATAGTCAGTGCATTGCAAATTTGCATGTGGCACTTATAGGACTATTGAACAAGAAGAACAAGACAAGCCAACAAATAAACAAAACAAACGCCAAACCACATCAGCTGGCACTGGGTAACATTTTCAAGTTAAAGTGAAAGTCTGTATTATTCAATCATCAATCATGCCTATTCTGCCATCAAACAGAGCATAGGGCCTATAGAAAAGGAGGACTAGTGCTAAGCATTTAAGTCAAGGGTACTTTCCTATATACCCTTGCCTGTCAGGGAGCCAGGCCATGACACATCAGTGTTGGGTAAACCTGCCGCATAGCAACTCGAGGGCTGGGCAGGGCACACCTGAGATAAGTGCAGTGTTGCTGGCAACCAGGTAATGTGAGGATGAGTGTTAGAGTGCAAAGCCGAGAGTCAGGAAGTCTGTGAACCCTACAGGGCGTTGGGTTGGCTATCTTGAGGGGACCTTCATCATAATTAGATTACCAAAGAGGATTTAAAACGGTAATTTTATAGTTCCTGTTCCATTTGTGGAGTTACTTGTTTCCCGTTTGAGTTTCTTTCTCGTGCGTCTGCTGACAACATGACTGACCCTATCGTTGACCAGATGACACGACTGAAACTTAAGCTACTAGAGAAGGTAAGAGGGGAATGATAATGTGCAAATGTCTGCACGTATGAGATCATCACAAAAACACCACATGATTCATTCTTCATGTGCAGCCATGAGTCATAGTTTTGTTTCTCTATCTCTCTCTCTCTCTCTCTCTCTCTCTCTCTCTCTCTCTCTCTCTCTCTCTCTCTCTCTCTCTCTCTCTCTGTGTGTGTGTGTGTGTGTGTGTGTGTGTGTGTGTGTGTGTGTGTGTGTGTGTGTGTGTGTGTGTGTGTGTGTGTGTGTGTGCAATAACCACAGAGGCTTGAGAATGAGAGAAACAACTATGATGAAAGAGGAGATACAGCTTCATCAACAAGTAAGCTGCGCCTGTGAAATACAGATAAGCTAGACTGGATGTGTATGGATTCGCAACAATGTCCCTACATTTTATCAGTATATGTGTATAGGGCCTCTCATCTATTTTATGAGCATATGGGTGAATGAATAGGCTACACGATTCTGCTTTGCCCCATTACTGTACATTGTGGCGGGGGGGTACTTTTTGTTAGACAAAACATTTTTAGACACACACTCCATCTGCTGGTGAAAAAAATACATTGCAGCTGGAGGCACTTCAAAAGGCCGGACTAGCACCATCAATGACAGTACATTAGAACAGTTCTCATTAAGCACCATCAAATGACCTTCTATATTTAGAGTTCAAGAGAGTCCTCCTGCACAAGCCTTCAGTAATACAGTTACAGGCAAGTTGCAGGAAAACTTAATCAAGAAATAAAATAAGAGAAAAGAACAGTAATCATTGTGCCATGTTTTCTGAACTTTCACCTTTATTTTCATCTTCCTTTGATGATAGTTATCTACGATCTATAGTACTTTCTACAATATATTTTTTCTGCTCTCTTCTCTTTCTTTTCTCTTCAGTACATTGAATGACAGTCATGTACGATAATGTGCTACATAAATGCTATTGCTATATTTGACCTTCTGTGTTTGCTTTGTATTTCGATGGCAGGAAGTTATGATGGCCAAGCTGATGCCTTGCATAGCGCCCTGAGACGGAAGAGGAGTTTACTACAGAGACTCAGAGTAGGTAGAGATACAACACACACATGGCCTTTAATCATGTGATGAGTCCGAGTTTTGTGTGTGTGTGTGTGTGTGTGTGTGTGTGTGTGTGTGTGTGTGTGTGTGTGTGTGTGTGTGTGTGTGTGTGTGTGTGTGTGTCTACAAGGCAACAACAAAAGCCCGTGACCTCTGTATTCCACCCACCATCACTCCACAGGAGCAGCACCTAATGGACGACCTGGGCAGGCCACACACATGGGGAGGCAGTCACCGGCAGCGGAGACCAGATTACTTTCCTACAGCACACCCTCCTCCTCCTCCTCCTCCTATCCACATCTACCAGCCTCCTCCTCCTCTTCCTCTTCCAGCCCCTGTGCCTCAGCTGCCACCACCTCCACAGCCACCACCACCACCGCGGATCATACAGCAAATGGTAGGGCATCCTCCTCCTCTTCCTCATCTACCAAGCTCCTCCTCATCCTCCTCCTCTTCCTCATCCTCTCCTCATCTACCAAGCTCCTCCTCATCCTCCTCCTCTTCCTCATCCTCTCCTCATCTACCAGGCTCCTCATCCTCTCCATGACCACCAGCCTCCACCTCCTCTTCCTCCTTATAGGAACATCTACCAGGCGCATCTCTCTCTTCCTCTTCCTCGTCATTTCTTCCCGGCTCCAGCACCCACCCCATGCATCACATGGCAAACAGCAATGACTATAAGCATCTGTCATTGGTCAGTTGTCCCGGCCCAGGAAGACTAGGTTCTTCTCATTACCTCTACACCGCATGTATTGAGCGGTGGGGCCCTTTCAGTTGATTTTGTCCTGAGTCCGGCAAAAGTTGTCAGCGTCCACTCCCTGCCTGCGCCTCCTCAGCTACCGGCTCTATACCACCCCCTCAGCCCCACCAGAGCCAGCACCACCCCCACCCATCGTACAGCAAATAGTAACACATCCAAACACACATAAACATGCTGCTATATAGTGCCCGTTATCTACACCCTGTCTCCTCTCTTATCGCCTCTCTTTCTTATACTGTGCATATCCTCCTTGCATACTCATATAGGCAAAGACTTGGAAAGATTTATGATATTGATAACGTATTTAGACATGGGAAATGGCACGAATGGGCATGGGCGAGTAATCATGCACCCAATAATACTCAATTGTATTATACTCTAAGTTTGATTGACCAGTTTTGTAATAAAATCATTTGTGTTTTCCTTTTATTTCCAGTTAGAGGCCTGCTATTACAAATTGTGTTTGTGTGTGTGTGTGTGTGTGTGTGTGTGTGTGTGTGTGTGTGTGTGTGTGTGTGTGTGTGTGTGTGTGTGTGCCTGTGTGTGTGTGTGTGTCTGTGTGTGTGTTCCTCTGTCCCCACAGCTTCCTCAGCAGCCGGCCACCATCATCCAGCAGTTGCCACAGCAACAGCCTCTCATCACCCAGATACCCCCTCCACAGCCAGCGGGCCCGATCAGATCAGGAAGCGTCAAGGAGGGTGTGTTAGTGTGTGTGTGTGTGTGTGTGTGTGTGTGTGTGTGTGTGTGTGTGTGTGTGTGTGTGTGTGTGTGTGTGTGTGTGTGTGTGTGTGTGTGTGTGTGTGTGTGTGTGTGTGTGTGCGAGCGTTCTTGTAGCGAATACCAGACAGCACAGCTCAGCTAAGAGTGTTCTATGTTCCCGACCACCATGTAAAAATCAGAAGTTCTTCAGTTTAGTTTCCACTCAGGGGAACCTAAAGACTCTCTGAGAAACCTGTAAGTGGCAAATGTGTTCTTGGAGGGACCCAAAGGTTCCTCAGAGAACTTAAAGAGGTCTCTCACACTCTTTAAGAATACTTCAGGGTTCTTCAAACAACTAATTTGTCTCCCACAGGTTCTTCACAGAACTTCTTGTGGTTCCCCCACAGTGGTAAATGAAAGTTTGCTTCGGATGAAAGCGTCAACTGGTGTAATGTCATATAGTGTAATTATAAGGCAAATATACTGTAATGTAATGTGTTATACAAATGTAATGTAACACAGTGTAATGTAATATAATGCAATGTATCTCAATATTGGAATGCAATATAATGTAACATCATGTAATGCAATGTAAGTGTAATGTAATGCACGGTAATGCAATGTAATGTAGTGCTATGTAATGTAATGCAATATAAATGTAATGTAGTGCAATGTACCGGTAATGTAATGCAAAAGCATGCTTGTCCCTCAGACATGGTGGAGCTGATGCTGATGCAGAATGCCCAGATGCACCAGATCATCATGCACAACATGATGCTGAAGGCCATTCCCCCCATGGCTCTCTCCCCAGCCTCAGGACATCCACCTGCAACCCCGCACTCAGCCCCCACGGTCAGTAAAATACAGTCACATTCTGATGGGGGAGACTCTGAGAGTTAATGTGCTGTATGTACTTACTGTAAGTGTCGTCTTGTCAGTGTTCTGTATTGTACAGAACTGTTTTGTCCTGCATGGCGACTTCCTCGGAAACAAGATATCTTTTCTCTAGAGGTTATATGCCCATATGACCAATAGACTGAATGTACTCCACATTATATTAACAATTATTAGATGAGATTCTTTATTGTCCCCTTATATGGATATTTGGTTTCACACCAGACTGTTCAGTTCCATCAGGTTAGATCTTGTAGTACACATCTCATTTGCTAAACATATAATCACCATTTTCACACATAGAAATATTAACATCTTCAGACATTCACATATAATACATATACTCACATCCATTCATATACACTCCAATATACACACATCTACAGCAGTCAGTCATCATATAGCAGTTAAAGGAAACAATATTTCATAGATAAAACAGGCATGCAATGTAACAATAGGCACTGCACGCTACATTGCATGCCCTGTATAATTATGCTCCACACAAATTTTACCTGAAATATTACATTAAGTATTAAGTATTAAGTATTTTTGTACAATGACTTTATACAATGTCAGTGTATTAGAATGAAGTCCAGTTGGAGTGCTTCCTGGAACTGTCTAGTTTTTTAAGATGGTGCTCTTTGGTGACAGGCTTGGTTGATTTCAAAAAAGTTTTAGAAATACCAAGGCACTTCCTGACGAAGGCTTCATGCCGAAACGTGGCGAAGTATTTTAATCATGCTATGCCCAACAAAATAAAGGCATTTTAATTAGGCTACATAGAAGATGAGTGCCTTGGTATTTCTAAAACTTTTTTGAATGTCAGTGTATTGTTACAAATGTATTTTGCTTTACAGTTCTATTTTTTCCACATCCTGTTGGCCTGCAAGACAAATAAATAGGGCTGGTAGAGGGAACATTTTGACACTTCAACCAGAGTTGGCTTTTTTCTACTTTCTACAATGAGAATGCCTGTCACTAAATTAGTCATACTCTGAATGTATATCTAGTCTAGTCTTAGCTGATCAATGTTACATAAAGTCGAATTTACAACCTCATCAAATGTAGCCTCTTACTGCAGCTGGGGTCACCGGCGACCCTATTCACTTGCTGAAAATGCTTAACTACATCATAACAACATTTCTATGACATTACAGAGAGCCATAGTGCTGCGCTACAACATTTGACACCAGAAAAGACCCTCAGAAGTGTACTAGTCAATAGACATGACAAATCAATTTGAATATCTTGTCCATACACTATGACACATTGACTAACCATTCGGATGGCACTGACACGTTCATTGACTAACAACTTGCTTTTGAGAGATCAACTAAGGTTTTTGAGCAAGAGAATGGTTTTTGCTGGGTGTTCCACCTCGTTTTGTTGTTCGTTCAAAATGTTTTGAGAATGCGCTTTATATATTTTGCAAATTGCAAGAGAGATTCGAGAAAAGCACCAAAGTAATTGAGAAAAGCTGTGAAGGCCATTCCCCCATGGCTTTCTCTCCAGCCTCAGGACATGACCATTCTAGTCCCACACCCCAAGACTCGGCACCCACCGCACATTGACATATTACAGTAGATTACTGTACATGATGCTTGGGACCATTGCCCCTATGGCCTTCTCTCCTGCACTATAAAACATTGTAAGACAGTTCAACTTAAAAACGTAAGTTGCCCTGCTGTTTTGAGTGTGTAAGTTAACTCAACTCAACTCTATATTTGTCTCAAGCTCAGTTAACTTACAAACCTGAAGCAGCACTTTTTTAAGTTTAACTGGCTTGCAATGTTTTACTTGTGTGTCTCGGGACACCCACCCACAACACCACACTCCACTCCCAAGGTCCAGTAACAAATTACAGTGTATGATGCTGAATATTAATGACCCCATCTCAAGCCACAGGACCTGCACCCCCACACTCAGCCCCTTACTGCCAGTATATATCTGCAAGCTAATGGCCCAGAGATCATAGAATATTATGTACTCTCAATGTGATGGCCATTTCCCCATTGCCCTCTCCCTGGCTCTCTCCACACTTGTGTAGTTCCGGACAGCTCCACCAGGGGGGCTCTACGAGCTGCACACACATGGATGGTGTGGTGCCTTATGAGAAGAAGCCTTTTGTCCTCCAACAACCCAATAATTGTTTTAAATTTGAATGGCGCACAGTGTGTGTGTGTGTGTGTGTATGTTTATTCATGTACTTTGTTATCTTATGTGTGGACACCAGGAATAAAGTAGTAGCTAATAGTGACAGTAGCTAATGCGGCTTTGCCCGCCCTTGTCATCAGTACATTCCATCAAAATTGCTCTCAGATAATACTTTAAATAAAGTACAAAGCCAGAATGAGAATACTTTATATAATACTTTATATATATCATATCATAAAAGAGTCTTGCTCAGGGATGCAAAATGAATTTCAGTGCAAAGTAAACTGACAATAAAGTACTATTGTGTATCGTACATAAAAATAAAGTATATATAAAAATCAGGAAGAGGATAATATCTATATAATATTGCCATTAATTTATATAATATGACATTGTCTTTGTCATATTGTCATTGTATTCTTCATTTGATGAAAAGTATATGCACAGCTATAAATTACATAGGCCTAGATTCTATGTAATTTTTGGCTGTGCATATCCTTTTCATCAAATTGTTGTTGTACCCATGGCCATGGCACAACCTCTGTGACTAGCAGACTTCAGAGGAGTAAATTTCCTTTCATTCAGTTGGAATATTAGGGCGTAGACCTTCTTTCCTTTAATTGTCTGGCTGCATATGAGAAGTTGAACAGAACACAAACATTTCTCTTTTAATGATGATGAAAACCCATTTCCATGGCAGGACGTGTACTCCAGAGCGAGGGGAAGTGCTGTCCACCACCACCACCACTACGGCCCATCGCTGCGCCAGCTGCCCCCCATCTCCTACCCCATGTGGGGCTCCCAGGCTGGGGCGGTCCAGCCCTCCATACAGCACGTCATGGGCCCCATATCGCTCCCTCCTCTCAGCACGTAAGTGGTAAGGCCATGCATGGTGATTTGGGGTGGCAAATAGTTCGGGTCTGGAGGGGTGGGGGGCAGAGATGGGTCTGTCATTACATTATATTTATTGAGGGGAGGTGGGGAACTTTCAAATAATCTTTTATTGTCCTCATGCCAATCAAGAAGGCCTGGACTAGTCATCTGGCATACCGGGCATTTCCTGGTGGGCAGATAGTCCACAGGGGCAGAGGCTGTCTTTGTATATTCGTAGAAACTGTCCCACAAAAATGTCTGTGCCTTCTTTGGGCCCAGTGCAAACCTGCAAGGCTGGGTAAGGTCAAAATACACACCAGTCTAGTCTAAAGATCATTTGAGTCTAACTCCTTTTGTTTTTAAAATGTGTTTGTACTCTATCTTTAGTCATTGAGTGAATGTGTTTGTTAGTACTCAATCTTTAGTCATTGAGTGAGTGTGTTTGTGGGGGTCCTTGTGTTGTAGAAGTCACTGTATGTGTACATTTCCCTACAATAGAAAAAGGCAGGGAGTGCATCGGGTAACACTTTAGGACAAGTGTTATCCTGCTTGGTTGTGGAAAATTACCGGTAGTCATGATTTGAATGACTTGCGTATCAAAATATGAAGTCAAAGAAAATGCTCGATCTTCAAAGATTGTGGTAATATAAAGTAACAAAAAAGCCACATGTCAATAATCTACTTAAAACTACGTAGGCTGGACAACAGGGTAAGTTCAGTCATAATACTCACTTGGGACCTCTGTGCAGTTATTGCTTTTTTTTGGCTGTTGCTACTTTATTACTTAGTAATAGACTGCATGTAACTAATAGCCTACAGTTGATACTTTTCTGTAAGTCTGTAAAATTTGCAGACAGTTTATTGGTGCCTCTTCATCACAATTGATTAAATTATTGCCAATGTTGTCTGTTGTCAGAGAACATGTTTATATTATAATCAACATGTATTTAAAAAACTGTCTGTTTTCACAAACTCATAATTTTTTTCTACCAACAGCGGTCACCGATGGAGCTAATGCAGGATGATTATTTACATCAGAAGTTGTTTTCACTATTCGTCACAGCAGACCTCATACACCATATAACATCACCTCTCTCCTCAACTCAAATCCTGTTGGTCCTCGCAATAATAATAATAACTCCTCCTGTGTGTGCATTAAGTAGTTTATTAATGTGTATTTCCATATGTTATTGCCTATTATCGATACAATAAAGATGTTTGTGTCACAAGTCTTATTTTCTCTCGCTGACCCATGGGCACCGGAGGAGGTGCGACAGTCAGCAATGCCCAGCAGGTATTAACAGCTACCTGTACAATCCTGTTAACTAGAAATGTACTCAGAGAGTGCAGACCTCCACCAAAGAAGCTGTTTGATAGAACAGTTGACTGTGTTACACCCTATATTTATGTTCAGCAATGGTGAACAATCTTTTTTTAAATCCTGGTTCCGGTTCGTGATCCGGATCACCACCAGAATTTAATCACTTGTTCCTTGGGTCATTTCCAACAACTCCACAAAGTTTCATCCAAATCCGTTCATAAGTTTTTGAGTTATCCTGCTGACAGACAGACAAACAGACAGACAAACAGACAAACCAACACGACCGAAAACTCCTTGGTGGAGGTAATATGTTAATATTAATATAATTTCGACGCATCACTTTTCAACTCATTCACCAGGCGGCAATATTTGACGCCAAGACGGCAGTGTACACACACACACACATACATACACACACGGACACACACACACACACACACACACACACACACACACACACACACACACACACTTCTCTTTCAGCATGACGAAATGAAAATATGTATCAATTAAAAACAAAAATCAGGACGAGTCTGTTTTCTATGAGAAGATGCATCATTATTTTTAAGTGCCATAATTATTTGATAGACTCAAATGTTGAAAGCCGAGAACATGGTTGCTAAGAGCATGATCAAGTGATGTGTAGGCCAGGTCTATCTGATATTTCAAATCTTCTTGATTCAGAAGAACCAATAAAAATTTGAAAATGTGTTTCAAATCAAAATGTACTCTTACATTAGGTCAGGAATTTTATTGGGTGGTTGACCTTGGACAGACATGCAGAGAAGCAATGAGTTCTGATAAGTTCTTTACTTTCAAAAACACAGGATACAAAAAGGCAGTTATTCAGTTCAATTCAGTTCAGTGAAAGAGTCAAAACAAAAAGGTTCACAGCCAGCAGTCCAATGGCAACAAAAATCTTCAGGCAAAATTCAAAGTTCCAACAAAAAGTATTTCGGCACAAAAAACAGGCTTTTCAAGTTCTGAAAAATGCAGGCAGAAGTCAAAATTCAAAACCAGGGTTCAAGATTTGGCAGCACAGAAAAAAGGATACTCACACTGTGGCTCGCAGGAAAACTCAGAAAAGACAAAGAAAAAATCAGGATCTTAAAGTGGTAGTTCGCTATTTTAGACATTAAGCCCTGTTTGTGTGACTTCTGGGGTGAAGTAGAGATGTTCTCATCACAATTTTGACATTTGGTGCTGAACGGAGCATTTGGGTATCCAAGACTGCAGCCCCCCCACCTTTACATTGACTCCAATAGAGCACTCAAGCAATCGATTATAAAATGGCATTAAACTTTTGTTTGAGAAGACATGGAACTCACCGTGTGGTCAGTGGTAGACAGCGATAAATTGACCCGAAAATTGCAGCGAAATATGCCTTCTAACTGTTGTTTAGCATTTGGCGGACCTATTTTTCCCCAGACGCCGTTGAATAGCAGTAGACATCCAGCCAGTAGGTAGCGATAGTGTGTTGTTAATGTAGACATCAAGGAGCGAGGTAGAACGGGGCTTTGAGCGGGGCTGGCTACAAAAACTACAGCTTGCATACAAACCATAGATAGTAACGTAAACAAACGCACCCCCATTTCCGGTCGCGCGGAGTAATACTAGTCAAACCAATACAATCAATGAAGACGGACAATAATGAATATATCTTCTCTGGAAGCGTATTTCGCGGTGATTTTCGAGCCAACGTATCGCTGCCCACCTCTGACCACTCGGTGAGTTTCATGTCTCTGCAAACGAAAGTTTAATGCCATTTTATGATCGATTGCTTGAGTGCTCCATTGGAGTCAATGTAAAGGTGGGGGGGCTGCAGTCTTGAATACCCAAATGCTCCGTTCAGCACCAAATGTCAAAATTGTGATGAGAACATCTCTACTTCACCCCAGAAGTCACACAAACAAGGCTTAATGTCTAAAATAGCGAACTACCACTTGAAATAGGCTGGTACATCAACACCAATAATCCAATCATTTTATCACAAAGGGGGGCAAATTAACAACACACACAAATGCAGAAGGGCGACATCTTGTGGGCAGGTAAGTACATGGCAGGCACAAAAGTCAGTAGGATTTCACACATTAAAAACACAAATTAGGCCACACCAATTTAATTTGTTGGTTCTCGGATTTTTTCAGGAAAAAGTTGAAGCGAGAGGGCGAAAAAAAAAAAAAAAAAAATTAGTCCTGTGGTAATGCCACGGATGTAATAAGGGGACTGTTATGTTATACCACCTGTATATCAGCCTCACATGGACCTCCAAAGGAAGGTGCAAGACAGGCAAACACCTGGACATGGAGAAGGACAGTGTAGAAGGGAATTAAGGCAGCCAAATAGACCGGGCACAAAATTAGCTCATAGGGCAATTATTATATTAATCTGGTTTGAATAAACTGAGATGATTCAACAGTCTGAAACCGCAGTCTTCATTGAACAAGACAGCAAATACAGCATTGTGACCATATCAATGGAATTACAAGCTATAAAAGTACAACTTTAGAATGTTAGACCACTTACAACAGTGACCAACAAGCACAAGTCCCAAAATCAATAAAATAAAAGACCAAAAATAATGTAATCTCACTCTTCTTTGAGTACAGAATGTGCACAAAATACTACTAGTAACAGAAAAAGTTACAGTAATTAAATTTTAACAAAACAAACAGTCCAATCTGATTCAGATTCTTGACTTTTTCTTGGCACTTCAGGGCTCCAGACTAACTTTTTGCGTTGGTTCCACTGGTGCGCCTAAACATTTTTTTAGGTGCACCAGCACAAAATTTATGTGCACCCAAATGTTTTCACCACCCCATACACACACGCACTCAGCTTTAAAAAATAATAATTAAAATAATAACAATAGCAATAATAATAGCAACAACAACAACAATAATAATAATAATAATAATTATTATTATTATTATTATTATTATTATTATTATATTATTGTTGCTATATTTTAAAAGACCTGGAGCATTTCATGTGCTATAGACTAGTCTTCCAAATGTGCTCTTTATAAAAGACATGACAGTAGGCTACCTAACTAACACATCTTGACTACAAGCAGTTTGGCTGGTAGAAAAGACCAAATTAGTAGCCTTTTAGGCAGTATGTGTTTGACTAGTAAGATCAACATACCAGCCTTTTCTGCAATAAGGCTACGCACACGGCACAAGTACAGAGTTAAGGGGGGTTTAGAGTCGCGCGTTCGCGGGGGTTCTGCACAGAGAATGAGCCACAGCGCCCCCTGTGCAGCGACAAAACGACCCCTGGCTGCAGTACACGCATGTTTCTCCCAGGCTGAAATGTCCGTGAGCTGAGCTATGCTTGAAGACGGTGATTGGTCAATGCGCTTACGGCAGTCCGGGGGGAACTCAGCCCTGATAGGTCAGTTGTGTTCTATTCTTCTACCCTACCGCGGAGGTTTGAAGGAAAACGAAAAACACGATGCAGATGACTTGGCAGGAAATCACTGGAGTTTACTTGACAGGGAGAAGAGAAACTGTTTTTTATTTCAGTAGTACAACTTCCAAAAAATCAATTAGAAATATCCATAAAAGGCCATCATGGAAATTATATGTTTGTAGTGTGGTAGTAGCAAAGAAGCCTCTTTGTTCTTTTGTAGTGTGGCAGCTAGCTCATTAAAAAAGGGTTCGCTAATGTCCTGTAGAGTTTGAATGGGTTTGGCTGACAGTTGCTAAGCTAGCTGTTAATTAGATAGGCTATCTATTGTATTTAAAAATGGCTTTTGTTTCATTTAACCANCTCAACTGTAAAACATGAATAAAGAGAGACTCTTGTATGCTATCATCCATGTCTAATTACGCCACAACTTTTTAAATTAATAGCAAGAAGCCTCTTTGTTGATACAGTATATAGTACAAGTAGTGTGGCTAGCTAGCTTCTAAAACAGGGTTCGCTAATGTCCTGTAGAGTTTGAATGGGTTTGGCTGACAGTTGCTAAGCTAGCTGTTAATATGGCCATTAGATGTATTGTATTTAAAACGGCTTTTGTTTGGCATTTTAACCACCTGAACTGTAAAACATGAATAAAGAGAGAATCTTGTATGCTATCATTAATGTCTAATTACGCCACAACTTTTTAAATTAATAGCAAGAAGCCTCTTTGTTAGTGGTAGAATTACGTTTCAGGTGGCTAGTCAACTAGCTTTGAGTTTGTAATGACTGATTTAGCTGGCTAGCTACTACTAGGCCCCAGGTGTGAATGGCCATTCATGCTGTCTATTGTCTTTTAAAATGGCGTTTGTCTTGCATTTAATCTCATGTAGTACTTGACCAAAAATAAACTGATGTTGTACCATCTAATTATGCCCCAACTTTTAGAAGTAGGCTACTAGTGGAATATTACGTTTTACATAGCCAGCTGATTAGCTTTGTGATTCATTCTAGGGACTGGGCTCAACTGAATGAGTTAGTTCGCCCCCTGTTGTCACGGAGGTGAATTGACGTCATTAAAATCTCCTCCTCCCTCCCCCCTTGCCCCACTCTTGAATTTTCGGCGGGAAAAAAAACACCACGCCCTTTCGCACGCATTCGCATGTAGGTCGACTATGAGGCAATACCCCCCGCTGACAGTACGTCTATGCTTTACCCCGCAATCGGCACCGCGTGACTATGCATCAGCCTTTACAATATGAAGATAGATGGATGGATGGATGGATTTTTTTTAACAAACCCTGCTAAAAATGTCATACTTTTTAAAATCATTAGGCACAAATAGCCTAGCCTATGTTTACAGTGGAATCTGAGGTGAATTGGGTTTTGTCTATTTGCCCGTTTTTGAGCGCTCTCCCTCTGCATAATGAGTGTGGTATCTTAGCAAGCGCTACGAACAGACACGACAGCACTAGTGCGCTGCGTCTGCGTTTTTGTGTGGCAATGCGTTTTTGTGTGGCCATTTAGTTTTCCCCCGTGATTGTGACTCTCTCGTGTTTAAAATATCCTCAAGTCATTTTGCTGTTTCTACCGTGATAGTAACTCTCTCGTCCGTTGCAAAACTCGCCTGGTTGAGAACACAAAACTCGCTGGCACATGTGAACTCGGATAGTTGAGCGAAGTCGAACATTCTATTCTGAAACGTCGGGCTGCCTGTGAACGAGGAAGGGGGAGAAATTAAGCTACCGGTAACCCGGGGGGTTGCTTCCTCCAAGCGGGACCATAGTTGTTGTATTACTTTTTTAAAACTGCTATCCCACTCCACTAATTCCACACCGCTGCTACTGCTAACCCACAGGGGCTTCAACTTGCCATTGCATATTTGTCTGTAAAACCATTTGAATGTAACCAGGGGCTGTTCACTCACGGAACTTCCTGTTAGCCACAATTGGCTAACCCTAACCACGGGACAGTGCAAAATGAATGGGTGTCAATGGAGTTTTTTACCATTATCATTTTTGTGATTTTTTATAATTTTTTGTCCTGAAATATTAATATTAAGTTCGAAGCTAGAAATAATAAGACCCCATTTGAGTAGCGTTTCGATTATTTTGCGCCACTAGATTATTATATACTGGGTCACAAAGCTCAATTTTTATGGGGCCAAACCCATAAACATTAGCGCGATGCTAGCGAGTACAGGTTGAAATCTTCTAACCTGGGTGCATCCCAATATGTGACCTTCCCTCCTCCACTTGCCTCCTCCACTTGCTTCTCGTCATGATGACATCACTGACAACAGCATTATATTTCAATATCTTGCAAAAGCTCAATTGTACTCATTTGCAATTGGGATGGTGAATGTAAAACAGTCCCTCAAAAGTTGTTGTGGCGAGGCTGACAGCTGGGAAACTTTATCGTTTTCTCCACGGAGGAGGGGCCAGGAGGAGGGACGAGGAGACAAGCACAAGTGGAGGAGGCAAGGACACATATTGGGATGCACCCCTGCTGTAAAACTACACACCTGTGCGATTTGTCAATACAGCCTATTGTTAAACAACAGTCATAGTGCTTACCAGGAATGTTCTGTTGATGATATTTGTGACTGGAAATCGCAGTAGAAATGTATTTAGCATGGGTTCCCCTTTCCATTCCATACATTTTCCCACATGAAGGACTGGCCCACGCTCGTTACTGCATTATGCATGCAAAGCTAACTGGCTACAATGTGAACCAATGAGACTGAGCCTTCTCCCTGTTAGAGGTTCTCTGATGTAACGCGTTTCCTGATTCGCTGGTCGTAATCGGCATGTTGAAAGGAGTGATTTTATTGGTTCTCTACGTCACATGACCTCCAACTACTAAAGAGACACATCTCCGTTCATGAAAACATGCAGTCTTCATGTTTTTTAAGCGATTTCATTTTTTGGGGTATTGAAACTGTTTTTTTTTTTTTTTTCATTTTGATACAAAATACAAGCGGCGAATCCGAGAACCAACAAATTAAATTGGTGTGGCCTTAAGACAAAGTCTGTTTTCTATGGAAAGATGCATCATTTATAAGCTTTTTTTTTTTTTTTTTTTTTTACAAATGACACAATCTTCTTCCAGTTTACATCAAAGAACATTAGATTGGAAAGGCACACATGTTTGCACACAATATAGATAGATAGATAGATAGATAGATAGATAGATAGATAGATAGATAGATAGATAGCAGAGGCGATTCCTCTTTGAGTACAAGGGAGGCGCAGCCTCCTGTCCAAAATCACGGAGAAATAGTAGCCTATGTAAACTAATGCTTTACACGACTTAATATCATTGCTATTTCAGACCCAGCTCCATAGATGCATGTGCTCAATTTAGAGATTAAACCAATCTGTATTAAGATCCCGAGGCTCGCACGAGTTTTTTTTCCGCTCATGACAACGCAAGCGAGTCGAGTCTCAATGGACTTCAATGGCATGTGGGATTGTACGGTTTTTCAATGGCAAAATGCTAAACGGTCATTGGCTATTGCCGTGAATTTTTTTTAATTTTGAGACTGAGCCTCACCAGAGTCATGAATAGGAAAGAGTTGTGTATATCCCATTGGCATACGTGGGCAAGGGGCGGGGTCTATTTTCCGTGTCATGGCTCCTCCCTGTAGACTTCAAGAAGTTCCATATCCGGAAGTGGGCTCCGTAGACTTTCGTTTGACTGTCGACACTTTTCTCGGTAAGTTGATAAATGGGAGAACAAATCGAAATGTTTTCTGTGTTTCAGTATCCGTTGTCTAAAGTATAGCCTTCAATTATGTAATTGCATGTGGTTTGCATGAACATTGCGATGTCGATGTTAAAGACGAACGCTGTTTAGGAATGAATAACCACTTCTGGTAGCTTAAGTTAGCATAGCGGCTTGGCTCCGGTCCAACTTCACAAGTGGCTACGTTACAATCCTATACAATGCGCTACTATCTGTATCATAAACGACTGTGTTTTCTACTTCCCACATTCATATAACGCCATATTACCCGTGTACATTCGTGGTTTGATCTTCCCAGCTATTTGAATGCATGTAGCTGCATGTGGTTAGCGTAGCGAGTAAGCATTTACGTGTGGATGTGTTGGCTAGCTACAAAAATTACAATTGAGTCCCGAATATTAAAGTACTGAAGTTGATGACCCCAGGTATTTCAGAAACCGAGAAATATATATTTCTGTTGAGTAAACCATGGATGTTTGCTGAACAGTTGCTGAACAGTTTGCTGAACAGTTTTGAAGTTGGCTAGTCGAACTACTATGCACAGTCCGTAGCCAGATGTGCACCGCATTGACAATGCGCCGTATACCTGTATTTCTCCTTTTAGCTCTGTGAAATCAAATAGTTTCTGATTGATTTGAATGAGTGGTGGATTAGTTAGTTTTGCAAGGATAAACTCTCGGGCCTGTCACTGTCTGACATTGAACATTATTACAGTAGCATTCTTTATTTCATTGCTCTTCTTCATACAGCCCCCTCCCCACATTCACAGCTTGGTGTGTTGTTATTATTACTATGTGATTCTTTACTTCACTGATGACCCCTGAACAGATTGTCAGTGCCCTTCCTAACTTCATGTGTTTCTTTATTTCATTGCTCCAGGTGTGTCATATTCACTCATCATTGACTGATGACCCCTGAACAGATTTCCGGCCCTTCTTCATACAGCTTGTCTTCCACCTTCACAGTCATGGTGTGTATATTGTTATTACAATGTGATTCTTCATTTCATTGCTCGTCTTCATGCAGCTTGCCCCCCTCCCCACATTCACAGCTTGGTGTGTTGTTATTATTACTATGTCATTCTTTACTTCACTGATGACCCCAGAACTTCATGTGTTTCTTTATTTCATTGCTCCAGGTGTGTCATATTCACTCATCATTGACTGATGACCCCTGAACAGATTGTCAGTGCCCTTCCTAACTTCATGTGATTCTTTATTTCATTGCTCCAGGTGTGTCATATTCACTCATCATTGACTGATGACCCCTGAACAGATTGTCAGTGCCCTTCCCAACTTCATGTGTTTCTTTATGTCATTGCTCTTCCTCATACAGCTTGCCCCCACATTCACCGCTTGGTGTGTTGTTATTATTACTATGTGATTCTTTACTTCACTGATGACCCCTGAACAGATTGTCAGTGCCCTTCCCAACTTCATGTGTTTCTTTATTTCATTGCTCTTCCTCATACAGCTTGCCCCCACACTCACAGCTTGGTGTGTATATTATAACAATGTGTTTCTTTATTTCATTGCTCCAGGTGTGTCATGTTCACTCATCATTCACAGATATCCGGCCCTTCTTCATACAGCTTGCCCCCACACTCACAGCTTGGTGTGTTGCTATCATTACTATGTGATTCCTTACTTCACTGATGACCCCTGAACTTCATGTGTTTCTTTATTTCATTGCTCCAGGTGTGTCATATTCACTCATCATTGACTGATGACCCCTGAACAGATTTCCGGCCCTTCTTCATACAGCTTGTCTTCCACCTTCACAGTCATGGTGTGTATATTGTTATTACAATGTGATTCTTCATTTCATTGCTCGTCTTCATGCAGCTTGCCCCCCTCCCCACATTCACAGCTTGGTGTGTTGTTATTATTACTATGTCATTCTTTACTTCACTGATTACCCCAGAACTTCATGTGTTTCTTTATTTCATTGCTCCAGGTGTGTCATATTCACTCATCATTGACTGATGACCCCTGAACAGATTTCCGGCCCTTCTTCATACACCTTGTCTTCCACCTTCACAGTCATGGTGTGTATATTGTTATTACAATGTGATTCTTCATTTCATTGCTCGTCTTCATACAGCTTGTCTCCCACCTTCATCTGGTTCTTCACTTAATTGCTCCAGGTGTACCATATTCACTGATAATGATATTTGTTGTTCATATACAGCAGCATAGACCCCTTTTACAGTTTTAATTTTCTGTCTATTTCAATGTTACACGTTGAGTATGACCGCTGCATGTCTGTGTTGTTGACAGGCACAACACTCAGGAGTGCTGTGAGTTGCATGACACCTGCAGAGGCTCCATACTACAGACTACTACTACTCGGTACTACAGAAACCGGATCACTTGACAAGCCTGTGTCCTGTTTTGGCCTTCCACACTCTGTAGGATTGCATAGGCTCCATTTCTTCTCCCACATCACCATTCCAAAACAACTCCAGATGTTTCGTTTGTATTATGGCCAGTTTCTTTACATCTGTTACACTACCTGTGTTTTGCACCCAAAACTGGACTGCTCTATCTGTTTCTTGTTTTTTATCATTATCACTTGCATTGCTGTAAATATGTTCCATTAGCTCAGTTTTGCAACTATGAAGTGTACAGTTTTGTTGTTGTATTACTGTTACGCTGAGCAAAAAGAAACCTCAAACCTTACTCTTAGGCCTATGTGAATTCTTCATGCGTGTCGTGCTCTGTCAACAGTTTGATGCTTACAAAGCATTCCAAGTGTCTGTATGATGTTCTACCATTATGCTATGCCTTCACACAGTTAATAACAAAAGGTATACAGTATTAAAAATGCATATTCACACTAGGTTATTGTCTAACTTGGCACCATAGCAGTGAGCATCCAGTGTATTTCTGTGTTCAAAACATACATAAATACATTTAAAAAAAAAAATTAATTGACCCACTCAAGTACTGGTTATACAGTTGTTGTCTTTTTTTAATTATAATTTATTTAGTCCACATGACAGATCCATGGCCCTGCTCCATGCCACTGATTCAGAGTCGTGTGTAGGGACTACACGTCTCTGCCCTGATCCTCTTCACTCTGCCTGCATGCAACGATGCATGTTTTTGGCAGGTCTGATGCAGCCTCATAAAGGCTAAAGCTGGCCTGCGTCTCACTGCTAGAGATCTATAGACATACAAGTGTATGTGATTAGTTTTTAACGAATTAATATTTGTAGTGTAAATAATGAACACAACGCTTTTGCGATTACAGTCAAAAGCTACCAAGAAAGTTAGCATCTCATAGGTAAGTGGCGGGCTCCTGGCTAAGCTAATGGTGATTTCCCTCAAAACGTGATAAAAACACACCAGTTCTACGACAGTAGCGTGTAAACAACACAGTATTTTATATCACCTAGATGTACTAGACGAATTACCTAAAAAATGGGATGGATCCCGTTTGTGTGCATATTTATTCAATGCTTGCCGTAGAAAGGCTTATTCTGCTCAGTAGAAGTCAATGACGGCTCTCTGTTTGTTTAGAACTTTAGCGTGTCTACACAGCCACTAGGTGACTTTCCCGCCGAGATCAAAGGTAGGCGTAACTCTGTTTATCAATGGCTCTGAGCCTCACTGGGAGTGAATGGAGAAGAGAGAGGAGGGGGGAGGGACCGGAGACTGGAGCTCCGACTTGTGATTGGGTGAACCCCGTGTCAGTAGGCTACAGTAGGCCTAGTTGATTTCATTTCGAAATGCGGATATGTTATTAATTTGACTGAGAAGTTTCGTCGTGGTAACCAGTGGGGAAGCTATTCATTGCGGTGTACTCCAGTTTTGTGTACATATTCTTGTAAACCTAGTGTTGCGAATAAAGTCTTAATAGTGGCACGTCCTTATCCTTTTTAATCTCCCAATTCAAAAGTTGAGGTTGCCTACTTTTCGTTATTGCTAGCTTGTAAGAAAGCTAGAGAGCTATGCAAAATGGCAAGCATTGTGGATTAAATTCTGGCGAATTCCAGTCGTCCTTATGAGGAGAAAATGAATATCAAGGAGCAGAGCAGAGCACTGCCTAATATTGACTTGGTGAAAAAGGTAGGGAAGAACAAACGTTTCTTTTGAGCTTTCGTGTTGTCTGATCAACTGGTTAACTGTCAAGTCCCGTGAGTGGCGAGTCCTTGTTTCCTACTGTGTTGGCAATGTCTGGTAAATAATTAAAGATTTTGCGACCTCTAGTGGTAAGTTAAGCCGTGCACCCAGTAATGAACAAAGACAACGAAGGCAAACTCAATCACATCATTATGTGGCGGAGGTAGGCCTAATGAATAATAATAATAATAATAATAATAATAAAAACATTTCCCTATGAATAGGCTACAAGGGGGATAATGATTAACAAATTTGTTTCAACAAGAGTCCTTCAGTGTGTGAGGCAGGCCATATGTGGCTCAGGACCAATGTAAGATGTGTGTCAAAATTGCCCCCCCCTTTTTTGCGTTCTGGACATATTGTAATTGAACAGCCTCCCCTGTTTGACAGACTACCAGCCGCCACTGATATATAGATAGATAGATAGATAGCCAGTATTTATTACAGATCTTTCTGTAGGCCTATATAGTACTTGGGATTGACCCTGCACTGCAGTGCAACCTTGTAGGTAGGTCTTCCCAGACTTTCTTGATGTGAATGTCTTGGCATTGTCTCTCTGCCACGTCGATGTCAGGCGTAAAGTACACCCCTCTGCCATACACCCAGCTATGTGACACTGACACAGCGGGCGACTTGTGTCACCCCCCATCTTTTTTTCCAAGGAATACAATGGACACTGTACTATGCAGAGACTACTTATACTCCTGAACACTTTGTTGGTCACTTTGTCTTGGCTTCTATGTGCCACTCAGCTAAGGCACATGTGACACTGTGGACACTTTATTTTTTGGTGTGTGTGTGTGTGAGAGAGAGAGAGAGAGAGAGAGAGAGAGAGAGAGAGAGAGAGAGAGAGAGAGAGAGAGAGAGAGAGAGACAGACAGAGAGAGAGAGAGAGATGCGTTGGCTAAATGTATGGAACAGTGATGTATGGTTATTTTATGTGTACGTAAGTAGCTGTGTAAGTCTTGTGGGCAATGCCTTTTTGTATTTATGTATGTGTGAATGCTATACTTGACACCTTAATTTCCCTCTGGGATCAATAAATGATACTCAACGTTTTCCCATTTACAAAACCCTGCTGGAGTATGCCCTTTGCTCCTTCAAAGGTGGTTCCATGGTAAGCAACGGGCCACTCACCCTTAGCCGATTCATTCCTCCATTCTTTCTTTCCTCTTCCCAGCCAGTCACTCATCTCATATTTACCCCAAACCCTCAGGGCAATGCGGTTCCATCCAATCTCACTACCGCGTTCACACTCAGAATCTGAATAACTCAAGTCTCGGAAGTCGTAGTCATATTTTGGATCAAAGAATTCCTTTTCATCGACTCTAAAGTTTTCACAGGGCTTATTCCAGTTGGTTAACCAAAAGTTACATGGAGGTTTCTGTGGCAATAGCAGTCGGGAACCACCAAGACTCAACAAATACACAGACACAAAACAACAGAAAAGGCAAGAAACTGTCAAAATTATTATTTTTTTTAAAAGCAGTCACCAAGAGACAATGAGAACAAATAGTAATACCAGTATCCACAACATCAAATTGAATAGTTTGCATTCATTTCAAAAGCTTGCTTTGATCAAGTGACTTAAATTCAGGCATATAAAACCAGAACAATTATTTTAGTCCTTAATCTTTTTAAACAAGATTCCATAGGGACGAAGGGCGTTGTCTACAATGTCCCTTTCTTCCTCAGCAGACGTTCCTTCGGGGACAGGGATTAGCCAGTACTTTTTCTCTTCATCACAGATCTGTCTGTATTCGGGGTTGATCCTGCTCTGCAGTGCAATCTTGTAGGTTTTTCCAGACTTCAATGATGTGAATGTCTTGGTATATCCTTTTCTCTCTGCCACATTGATGTAAGGTGTGCAGTACACCCCTCTTCCGTATTTAGCACGAGGCCCTGCTTTGAACCCCTCCTGGATAATGCCCTTCGCTCCTCCAAAGGTAGTTCCATGGTAAGCCACGGGCCACTCACCATCAACTGATTCATTCCTCCATTCTCTCTTTCCACCTCCCAACCAGTCATTCCAGTAATATTTACCCCAAACCCTCAGGGCAATGCGGTTCCATCCAAAGGGGCGCTTGTAAGGCTCACCACCGCGTTCACACTCAGAATCTGAATCACTCAAGTCTCGGAAGTCGAAGTCATATTTTGGATCAAAGAATTCCTCTTCATAAACTCCAAAGTCTTTTCTATGAGTAATTGGTGAGGTCAGTGCTAACCCGGGGTGATATCCAAATGCAGTGGTTGTAAGCGCTGTCACAGGTAAAGGAGTAACATTGCCTCCTCTACTACGAGAGACTCTTTGTCCTAGTAGAGCAGAGAGACCCTCCAATATCTCATCTCTATCTATGTTGAGCTGACGCTTTATGACTATTGGCATCCTTGAAACCGTCTGGTCTCTATCCACGTTGAGGTGAAACTTTTCCAATCTTTGAATCTTAGAATCTTTTGAGGCTCGGTCCCTCGATAGCTTGTCAATATCCATGGTGAATCTGTCGAGTTGAAGCTCACACTGAGAAACTCCTTTGAGTCCAATGCTTTATATAGGCCTAGTCTGTTTGGTGTGTGTGTGTGTGTGCATATGTGTATGTGTGCATGTAGGCATGCATATTCTCATTCCAATCTGTTGGGTCAAGCACTGCTCTCGGTTTTCCTTACGGGAAATCACGTTCCTTTCGCCAATGCAGGCTCCCTACTGTCTACTTTCACTTTTGGAGGACTGATCAGTGAAAGGGTGTGTTGTCAAAGTGTTTGCCAGTAGGAGAGTTTGTGCTATATAGGGGACAGCAGGCACTGAACCTCATACAGACAGCAGGGCTGGCTAAAGGTGGAGGGGTTTCCCAGCATGGTTAATTGATGGCCTGTCTGGGTGAACCTTCAGGAAGTGGTAAATCTGCTAATAGATAGCCTGCTGGCGTCATTTGGTAATGAAAATGAGGATTCCACAGGCTCTTCTATTGGCTGATTTACCACAATCCTCAAGGTTAACTTCACCTGGCTACAACTGAACTATGGAAATATTTGTAATATGAATGTAATTTACTTTAAAAGCTACTGTATGTGCAAACCATGATTTGGGAAGGTGTTGCTTGTGAATTTCCATGAAAAAGCACAACCTAGTCTCTCAACAATAGCCACATATCTGATAGCAGCTGACCCCTCATCAACTTACAAATGTTCAGGGCAAATGTTCAAGGCATTACACACACACTCCTGTCTGCCAAGCCAAGATCTGCTCTATGGCTAGTTCCAGGAAATGCAGTCAATCACTGCATCATTGCTTTGCTACTGTTCACCAGAGGTAGTCAAAATAAGTAAGTAAAAGTAAATTCATGGTTTAAGTATAACACTAGCACATGATGTTATAGAGCGGTTACACCAGTTATTCCATTGTATAGTTGTAAGAGTTGTTCCATTGAGGTGGCTTGACAAAACCTACAAATTTGATCCAACCAGCGCAGAATCAGGTAAATCGCTCTTAGCTGTAGACCAGTTACTCAGCGAATTTACTTGTGTTAGAGAGAAAATATGGCAGGTTTTGTTTTTCACTTATACTTTACCATGTGCCTCACTCCCCGCTTCAGAAGTAAAAGTGAAACTATTACATGGATTAATTTTAGCCACAGCAGCAGGTGATGAAGGTCGAAATGCGTGAGTTTTGAGTGGTGTCCTATTTCATGTCTACACATTACACACACACACACACACGTATCCACGTACACACACACAATGGAGGCAGCCTTGGCCTAGTGGGCTTTACAGTAGATCAGAGGGTTGCAGGCTCAGATCTCATCGTTCCACTCCCTATCTCACTCCATGGATGAAGTGCCCTAAGCCTACACTGCTCCTGGGAGGGACTGCAACCAATACCCCACTAAAAATAACTCAGTGGCTCTGGATAAAAGCCTCAGCTGAGTGTAATGTGATGTACTGTAATGATGGTGGCTCGCTGCTCTGACATGGAGTTTCAGTCGGTAAAGATCAGCTCAATGAGATCAGGCTCATTGATCTCGTTGAGCATATATCACATCTCCTTTCATTACACCTTTACAGGCCGATTGTTTTTAGCTGGTACCTCGACACGTACACACGTGTGTGCACACACACACATACTACTACTGCTACACTACATTACACTTTATTGACGCTTTAAAAAAATAAATCCAAAGCGACTTAACAGTATTTACAATTTACAGGGTATTGGTTACAGTCCCTGTAGTCCTGTGGGTTTAGGTGCCTTCCTCGAGGGCACTTCAGCCATGTATAGAGGTGTAGGGAGAGGTAAGGGTAGGGTTCGAACAGCCAACCCTCGGATCTAAAACCCATCTCTTTAACCACTAGGCCACGACTGCCTGCATATACAGTCATACACACTTACACACACACCCAAACACAGCTACTTTGCTCCTCTATTGGTAATTTTGTTTGAATCTCATAATTTAGTGGTGTTTACAAAGACAAAGACTTGATGGTTTGCAGTAGAATAGCATTAGAAATGTCATGATGAGATGCAGCAGTGCCTATATACAGTTTGGCCTTTGGACACAGTATACACAGTAGGACTGCACAATTAATAGAAATTAATCAAACATTGAAAACATTTTTTTGGCTGTGATGATAAAAGGAAAAATGTAATTTAATTCTGATCACAGTCGCAGTGGGCAATATAGTTACATGCCTTCAGCTTCTCTTGAAACCAGCACATGTTGACAGGCTGGTGGTGCCAAAAATCATCTTTTATCTTTTACATTCTTGTTGGCATTCCTCCCATTTTTCAGTGAGTGTCTGACTGTCTCCCACTACAGTACTTCAATGGTAGGCCTACTTTAAGTTAGAGTCCAGACTTTATTTGTCACACATTTTACACGTGGCGAAATGAAATCAGCACATTGCCCTTAAATACTAAACATACACAAATACATATACAGTGTACAGTAAATAAACATACTAATGGGATCAACAAGATTTAACCCTTATGTTGTGTTCGGGTCATTTTTGACCCGTTTTCAAGTTTTAGTGTGAAAAAAACACACTTTCCTTTATTTTCTTGGAATAAGAAAAAATATGTTTTATCATTTTAGTACATTTTAAAGGTCCACAAAAAAAAAAGTTACATCTGTGGTGTTCAGGGTCAAAATTGACCCGGCATAGATTTTTAGCTGTTGTATGCATTTCTGAACAGCTGTTGGTTGCCCCTTGTCTTTAGTTTGTTGATTTATGGTGAGGAAAATATATTTCTTGCCTGAATTTTTTCCCCCCAGCTTTTTCATATTCCAAATCCAATATGGCCACCGGACAGTCCCATACACTACAATACGTCATATCTCCTGTTGTGAAAGGAGTACAGATGTATTTCTGGTGTCTACTCATATGTTTTCATGGTCAGGGAATCCATTTCTGCATTATAAAATGAGATTTTTTGCACATTTGTTTGCAAAATACATTTTTGCACATTATTTTTTCCAAAAAACGTATCAAAAATTCATAATGGCACCCAAACATGTAGAACTGGTCTTCGAGTAAGTTGATGTGGCAATGACATGGTCCATGTTCATGGCATAGGGGATTCAGATGAATAGTGTGACTTTTTTCATGTTAATTGATGTGTTCATTTCCAATATCTTTGCATTAGATTGGTGGAATAGCTGTGACTCGGACAGAATTGTTATTTTGTATATTTACCACACTAAAATCATATAAATATTGAAAAACACCAAGTCAATATATTTAAACATTGATTTTATGCACTGAAAAACTAATTTAGTTGACATTTGGTCTTTATCCTGCTATAAATCTCTTTGGGTTGGTTTGGACCTCAACACCACAAATGCCACTATTGATGATATTTTTCAATATTAGAGAAAAACCAATAAAATAAATTTGGGGGTTGTTGTACTCTCATATCAGCTGTGATACATGGACAACATAATCACTAATTGTATCACTTTAGGAGGTATTAATAGTGAATGTATGCAGATTTTGATAGTTTTGGTCATCAAAAACGATTTGCATAATGTAAGATAAAAGACCAGTAAAGTCAAAAAGATGAATACATAAAGTAATATTTCCATGGATATGAATACATACCAAGTTAGCCATGAGATGGAAAACAATATTTGATGATAACTAGTGTTTTTGGGTATTTTATGGCTGAGTTTTGTTATCACGGGTCAAAAATGACCCGAACACCACAGGTGTATGCAGCTTACGAACACAACACAAGGGTTAACTCAAACACACCTATACTTTTGTTACAGCAGTGCATTAAATAAAAGAATATATAGCAACAAAATCATCAATGGCAGTCTATTGCATGTGAGCGAGAACTGCACCACAGAAGCTGTTGATCTATTGCAACTGGTGACAACATCAGTGACATTGAGTTCTCATTATAGATAGATGTTGACATGAATATAATCTTGAATGGATGCAACTGCAGGAATCACACAATCTTTATGTAGTATCAGCTAGTGTCAGACATAAGACATGTTTGGGGACATCAACACACAGTTAATAATAACCATCATGAAGCCTTTCAGCCCAGAATGAAGATCTAACTGCATACACGTGCATGCAAAGTCATCATAATGATATAGGGATGCAAATGATCAATTCATTCATTAATAGTTAGTTGATTGCCTTATCGATCGACTTACGATTAAATGATGAGTGGCGTTTTTACCCCGATATGTCAATGTTTCTCAAAAAAAAGAAAACAACTACTAACTGCTTTTCTAATGTCTAATAGCTATTTTGATAAGTTTCAATCAGGTTTCCGTGCCTACCACAGCACTGAAACAGCTCTTATTAAAGTTATGAATGACATAAGATTGAATTCTGATGCTGGCAAATCATCCGTCTTGGTACTTCTTGATTTGAGTGCTGCTTTCGATACAGTTAATCATTCTATACTACTACATAGACTGGAACACTGGGTTGGCATAGTGATCGACTGGTTAAAATCGTACTTACAACAAAGAAGTTTTTTTGTCGCCATTGGAAGACATACTTCATCACCAATGTCTCTGGATTGTGGGGTCCCCCAGGGCTCCATTCTGGGACCACTACTGTTCAATCTGTATATGTTGCCACTGGGACACATTATCGAGAATAACTCCATAAATTACCATAGCTATGCGGATGATACCCAGCTCTACTTATCTATGTCCCCAAATGACTATACCCCCCTTGAATCACTCTATCATTGCATGGACCAAATTAACAAATGGATGTCTCACAATTTCCTCCAGCTGAACACAGATAAAACTGAAGTAATTATATTTGGGAAAAGAGAGGAGAGACAAAAGATTGCTACTATCCTTGAAACGAAGGGACTGAAAGCAAGGGAAACAGTTAAAAACCTTGGGGTCCTCATTGACAGTGACCTAAACTTCAACAGTCACATGAAAGCTATTACTAAGTCTGCATTTTATCACATAAAAAACGTCTCTAAATTTAGGGGCCTGATGTCTAAACATGATCTGGAGAAGCTAATACATGCCTTTATTTCTAGTAAAGTTGATTACTGTAACAGTCTTTTTACTGGCCTCCCCAATAAAACCATTAAACAGCTTCAACTTGTACAAAACGCAGCTGCAAGGGTTCTTACAAAGACAAGGAAGTTCGACCACATTACTCCAATTTTAAGATCGCTGCATTGGCTCCCAGTAAGCTACAGAATTGATTTTAAGGCTATGCTACTTGTGTTTAAATCACTAAATGGAATGGGACCCACATATCTACTGGATATGTTTCAGCTGTATGCACCAACTAGGTCACTAAGGTCAACGGAGAAGAATTTGCTGGTGATTCCAAAAGTCAAAACAAAGTGTGGAGAGGCAGCCTTTAGCTTCTATGCTTCAAAGCTTTGGAACCAGCTTCCAGATGACATAAAAAATGCACCCACTATTAATAGCTTTAAATCTAGACTCAAGACAAAGCTGTTCTCAGATGCTTTCCCCTAGCTTAAATTACTTATTCTTATTATTTTTATTTTTTATTTAATTTGTTTTATTTTATTTTATTTTATTATTATTTTTACCTTATGTTTTATCCTAATGTTTTTAAATGCTTTTTGACTCTAATTCATTTCCTTCTTTCTTCCCTGTTTCCTTTCATTTACATTTGTTAACTTTGTGAAGCACATTGAGTTGCACCTGTGTATGAAATGCGCTATATAAATAAACTTGCCTTGCCTTGCCTTGCCTTAAAAATCTAAACATTTAAATTAGTGAGAAAAAAATAGGCTATTTAAATGAATTCTTTAATCCAAGAGTGTTTTAAATATTCACACTATTCACACCCCTCTTCACATGGACATTTCACCTGGGTCTCTTGTCAGTTGAATTGGCGATATCCAAAATATCATAAAGGAATAAGCAATTGACAGCATGAGAACAAATAACTGTTGTGCTATCCACAATAGCATTCATTTCAGCTCTCTTTGACCACCTGATTTGCAGCCACTTTGATATGAGAACAAGAATTATTTTAGCCCTTAATCTTTTTAAACAAGATACCATAGGGACGAAGGGCCTTGTCTACGATATCCCTTTCTTTCTCAGCAGACGTTCCTTTGGGGACAGGGATCAGCCAGTAGTCTTCTCTCACACAGATCTGTCTGTATTCGCGGTTGATCCTGCCCTGGAGTGCAACCTTGTAGGTCTTTCCAGACTTCCTTGATGTGAATGTCTTGGCATATCCATCTCTCTCTGCCACGTCGATGTCAGGTGGACAGTAAACCCCTCTTCCATACACTGCTTTCACTTTTTTCCCATTTACAAAACTACCTTCCGGTATTTTGAACCCCTGCTGGAGTATGCCCTTTGCTCCTTCAATGCTGGTTCCATGGTAAGCAACGGGCCACTCACCCTTGACTGATTTGTTTCTCCATTCTTTCTTTCCTCTTCCCAGCCAGTCACTCATCTCATATTTACCCCAAACCTTCAGGGCAATGCGGTTCCATCCAATGGGACGCTTGTAAGTCTCACCACCGGGTTCACACTCAGAATCTGAATCACTCAAGTCTCGGAAGTCGAAGTCGTATTTTGGATCAAAGAATTCCCTTTCATTAACTCCAAAGTCTTGTCGATGAGCAGTTACTGAATCCATTGGGTGATATACTGAAGCTGCTATCCGGGGGGAAACTGCAGCCGCTACTGCCCCACGGAGATATCCAACAGCTGCTCCTATCACTGGGTGATATCCAAATGCAGTGGTTGTAAGCTCTGTCACAGGTAAAGGAGTAACATACCCTCCTCTAGGCCTACTACTATGGACTGTGTGTCCAAGTAGAAAAGAGAGGCCCTCCAATATCTCGTCTATATCCATGGTCAGTCTGTCGAACTGGAGCTCACACTGAGAAACTAATGAGTCCGATGCTTTATATAGTCTGTTTGGTGCGTGCGTGTGTGTGAGCATATTATTCTCATTCCAATCTGCTGGGTAGACATATGACATGTTTGGCACAGTTCTCGGTTATGTTTTGGAATACTGGCAAGTGAAAGGGGGCGTTGCCAAAGTGTTTGCCAGCAGCAGAGTTCGTGCTATAAAGGGGACAGCAGGAACCAAGGCTGGACTGGAAATCTGGCTTACAGGGCATATTCTAAGGGCAGTCATGGGTAAGCGGTTAGGGCGTCAGACTTGTAGCCCAAAGGTTGCCAGTTTGACTCCCAACCTGCCACGATCGTGGGCGGAGTAATTAATCAGTGCTCTCCCCCATCATCCTCCATGACTGAGGTACCCTGTCATGATACCGTCCCGCTGCACTGCTCCCTTGGAGTGCCATTAGGGGCGGCCCCATTGCACAGGTGAGGCATACATGCAGGCAATGTTGTGCCAGTTCACAGATTTTCTGAACTAGTTCAAGTTCAGTGCTCAAAGCGAACAGTTCACGTTCACCAATTTTAATTGTGAACTAGTTCAAGTTCAGTTCATTTTCACTTTTTATGATTATTATTTTATTATTTCTGTGAAATATTCAAATAAATACGTCACACCACGAGCTAGAAATCATACATTCTTTGAAACTGACTAGACATTTGCTCATGACGCTGCAATTGTGGGTTTCATACCAGGTGATGAAACTTGCAGCATGCAGTACAGACAAGGTAGACCAGTTCTAGCCTAGTGCAATGAAGTCTACTAGCATTTCAATGAATAAATAAATAATAGATATAATATGAAATATGTATATATAATTTTATATCTGTTTGTGTACGAATGAATTTACATGAGCAAAACTCTTGAATGAAGGTAGACCTAATGAAGGCAAAAGTCAAATGCACAAATATGCCTATATATTTTTAAGGAAATTGTGTATCTTATGTAACACACTTATAACACACGTGTGATACAGTATTTTTTTGTTTAGAGGTTGTTGAGTACATCTTCCACAATCTGGTAGTCGATAATCAGTTGATCTACCTGCTCCTGTGAGACCACCCCAGAACTTTTTGAGGCTGCTGGTAGTGTCATTTTTTACGTTTTGGTTCGGTGGGGGTCTTCTCCTCCTTTCCCTTTCCCGAGGGCGTGCAAATGCATCCACACCGGATGGATGTTTTGACTCACTGTGCTGTTTCAAATTCGAACAGGACGTTGTGGATGTCCTTACTTACCTTGCTGCACAGGTGGTTTAAATGTTCATAAGGATAATCGGCGTCTGTCTCCCGTGCCATATCCCTTCCACGAAACATTTTTTGAATGCAGCGCTTGGTCTGTCTGCCTCTCGCTCTCTCTCGTGCGCGCTGTCTGTCTCTCTCCGCCGCAATTCTTCATGGGTAACATTGTGCGTAAGCAGCACTAAGTGCATTCGAGTAGTCGTCAACGCATGCATGCGCATTTAGACAGCAATGCACTCTGGATGAAAATGCTGCATGACGGTTAGATTTCCTGTCAAACTTCAAAATTTCGGTGATGTTGCGTCGACGAGGTGGCATGTCACATGGTGTCAAACTATCGCGGGATGAATGCGACTGCAGTCAGCTCTTGCAACCTCTGCAGTTGCTTATCCCCTTCAACGCTCGTCTGCAGACCGCCTCCGAGGTCACACGCACATGAACTGGTTGGTCAACAACTCACTCACGTGTGTATATGAGTCTTGTCTCACACCTCTACACAAGTTTGCGCAGGTCCCCACTTCAGCTCCTCCTCGCTGCCTGTCCCCCAACTCCTCACACGTGGTGTGTTAGTAGAGCAAACTGGGGCGAGCTCATCGTCTCGTTCATATTTGTGGCCGACTTTAAATGCGCTGTTTTAATAACACCCACATCGTGACAACAAGTTCTTGCTCACATGTTTTCTGTCCATCGGTCGACAAAATTCGAAATCGATCGCACCTAATAACTAAGTCTATGTTATACAACTATTCTCAGCTGGACACTACGTTGCCCGCAATGCATTGCGCACACAGATGTCAAAAGAAATTCTCACTGATGATACAAGCGGCACCAGCGAGAGAGAGAAGGGGGAGCTTTCTCTTGTTGCGTTTCAACAGAGAAAACAGATGTCACTCAGCTTTCAATGGAAAACAAATTCCAACGTTCATTTACAGTGATGTCTGCCGTTCATGACACGTAATGTGAACTAATTCACGTTCAAGTTCTTTATTAAAACAAGGCCGACAGGCGGACAACAGATGCGTCCCTCTATGCCAGTTCCAACTATGCCATTTTCCCCCCAAACGCCCCCCTGGCCTCCTCCTAGCCTGTCAACGCCCCCCGAGGATGTACTTTTTGTTTATTGGTCATCATGGACACTCCAAATATTGTGGCAGGCAGCAAGGCAGCAAAATGGCGAGACATGGCTTTATTTTTTGCAGTTTAGGGTATAATAAGCTTATCATCATTCTTGGATTTGGAAAAGAACCATAGGCTATGATTTGAAATTTCACATAGCCTAGATGAAGTAGGCTACATTACAAATTACCAGACATTTATTAGGCCTAACAACCTTTAGTATCACGCCATTTCAGAATTATGTGCATGTGGGAAAGAATCTAAACATCGACAAATAATAAATAAATAAAACCGTTTGGGTGAATCATGCGCTTATGGGTTGAACCTTTAGGTGAATTATGGACTTTTTTTCAATACCAGCTTCACCCCGTGCCAGAGTTTATCAAATGCACACGACTGCAAAGCAATTAGGCCTACGGTACGAAAGACGCGTTCTCTCCTGTACTCTCTCTGAGCGCAACGAAAAGCACCATTGCCCTTCCAAATGGCAGTTGGTTTGATTTTTTAAACTCACTGCAGCATTATTTTTAAAAACACGCATTTTGTGCATTAATAACGTGAAACTCAATTACCCAGAATGCTGCACGTGAGCTCTCTAATGCTACCCGGGTGATTCTGGAAAACAAACATGGCGGCAACTCGCTTTACTACCTTAATAATGTGTTAATCCGACGCTAGATTTCTTAACTGATGAAAATCGAAGGCAGAAATCAACATTGTAGTGTCTAAATATGAGGTCGATTGGTCTATTTGTGGCGTACATCACGATCGGCTGAGTTGTTGGCCTCACGTTTGTCAGTTAGCCTGTGGCTAGGCTACTTTTCGCCAACGTTAGCATCCGGTTTAGTATAGAAAGGCTATGCTTGCACGCATTCGCTCCGTAGTCTGCCGCCTTGTGGCCACAGGAAGGAACAATTTAAAGAAAGCGTTTCAGACAGACAACAATTGAATGAAAGCGTTTCAGACGGACGGAAATGTAATGAAAGCGTTTCAGACGGACGGACGGACGGACAGACAGACCCTGTTATAGAGATGCTGGACGCATCTAAAAATGTGTTGCGTTCAGTTCAACGTTCACGGAAAAATTAGCGTGTTCAGTGAACGTGTTCTTTTGAATTCATTCACGCACAACACTGCACGCAGGGCTCTAAATTAACACTCGCCAACCCGCCAAATGCGTGTGAATATTCATTTTGGCTAGTAGAGAAAATGTTCTACGCGCCAATTGGGCTGGTAACGCCCGACTGGAATAAATTATGAACGTCTAAACCGCTGCTTCTGTAATGAACCCAAAGACGGCAAGGTTTCCTACATTACCCATGGGCACTAGCCTATCGTCATTATGTAGCCTAGTCATTTAGGGCGGAATACTCCCACCCGCTTAAGTAAAAAAAAACGCGCAACAGCGCCTCCGAGCTTACTCAAGCCAGTGAGTAAGCGGGGCTTACGTGCGATTTCATCACTTGCGCACTTTGGGTGGGGCCAGGCCAAAATCAGGGAGTTCCCCATGTTAATCAATCCTAAGCGGATTCTCCCGTCCACTTAAGCGTGTTTGCCTTTATGCGCATCAAAGGGCTGTAGTAAGGTCAAGCGCCACTATGAGGCGAAATGAAATACTGTGGTTGATGCCAGCAAAGCTCACAATTCCAACTTGTGTTCAACAAAATGTAACATAGACTGTCCGTTTGTTGTAAATAATGTTTGGTTGCTGATTCATAATTTTATTCTATACCCATCACTTTTAAAAAATAAGCAAACAAAGAAAGAAACTCCACGTGATATCAGACAAGAACCTGTTCTCCAATCAGTTAAATTACAAGCAAACGCAGCTCAGTAATTAATCAATAAAATACACAATTAATTGCATAATTTGGGTGAGAAGAAACATAAGTAACATCCTCCTCTAATCAGAAACCAAAATGCCACCGCTGTACCTACTCGCGCTGCTGCGTCAATGGCAAATGAAACATCGAAGATGCGCTCGCATTTACAGGCCTCGAATTCATATTCTTGGCTTCACAGACACAGAATGCCTTCAAAGATTTCGCCTAGACGGGCAGCGATACTCTACCTGTGTCAACTGCTGGATGACCAGCTATCCAGCCACAGTGGCCATCCCCGTAACCTGCCTGTCCTTGTGAAGGTCTGTGCTGCGCTCTCGGTTCTTGCGTCTGGGTCGTTTCAGAGAGTGGCGGGTGACGCCATTCACATCTCACAGGCATCTGTGTGTAGGTGTCTCAGCCATGTTGCTGCACACCGGCCGCTTCACAGAATTCCCCACAACAGCGGCCGAACGACGTACCATCAAAGCGAGGTTCTACAGGGTCGCCGGGTTCCCCAACGTTTTGGGGGCCATTGCCTGCACCCTGTCTCCATCAGAGCCCCATCCACCAATGAGCGCGTTTATCGAGATTGACGGCGTCAGCATAGTATGAATGTCCAGGTAGTGTGCGACCACACCATGCTAATAATAAGTGTGTGTGCCAAGTTCCCTCGGCTCATGATGCGAACATTTTGCAAAATTCCACTTTTCACCAAAAAAATGGAAAGGCTGGCCAACAATGACATGTGGCTGATTGGTGAGTAAAAGCAAAAAAAAAAATCAGCAATGTGTTGTCTGTAACATGCCACTTCTAACAATTATGTCTTATAGGGGACCGGGGCTATCCTCTCATGCCCTGGTTGATGACCCCGTTTGCCAACCCCCCCACGGCCGCTGAGGTGCGCTACAACAATTCACATGCGAGCTCAAGGTCCATCATCGAGCGCACCTTCGGGGTCCTGAAGAGTCGCTTCAGATGCCTAGACGACTCGGATGGTTGCCTGCTGGTAACCCCAGGTAAAGTATGCCGCATGACCACCATGTGTTGTATGCTTCACAACATGGCAGTGAGAAAAAGACTCCCAATGCCACTGGTCCCACCGCAGGATCCACAAGATCCCGATATGGATGAGCCATAGAGGTTGAAAATAACACTAGAGGTGACCCCGCCCCCCTTCTGACGGCAATCTGTGGCGGCCATTATCTGTAGGTAGGTCTGATAAATGGAAATGAATGGAGAGGGAGGCTCACCTCTGTCAAAAAATGGCTGAACAATGTGAAAATGTCCAGCAACACACTATGCAAGGACAATAGTTGAAGTGTGTTGCTAATTATGTACATAATTAATATAATTCGATTTTTAAATGTATTTTATCGACTCCTATGATTTAAGTAGATATTTAGCCTGATATTACAAATCTGGTCTTTGATTAATGTGTTACTACATATTCAGTTTTAGTCCATTTTTTAACAGAGGTGGGCGTGTTCTCCATTGACTTGAATTGACTGAAGGTGCCTACACTACCTACAGACAATGGGAGGCGCCATGTGCCACTTCCCAGTGCTGTCGTGAATTGCCATGTCCACTCTAGTGTTATTTTCTACCTCTATGGATGAGCCTGATGAGCAGCCGGTGGGGAGAGCTGTACAAATTTGGCAACAGATTGTCGACCAGTGTTTACGGTTATTTCCGGTTAGTTTGGGATGCATGTGTGTGGAAGTTTCGCATGTTTAACATGCCACAACATTTATTTCATTAAGCACGTAAATTGTAGGCCTTAAAGTGTTTGCCATTAAACCAGAAACCTGAATTTGACGTGAAAATTTGAAACGACTAAAACGTAACCGTATTGTCGGACAGTCCAAAAAGACGAGTACGAGACCAACCATTTACAATAACAAAGAATTTTTATTAATGTCTCCCACCCCTCACCTTTACACGGCCCTGGCACCCTCTGCGCTGCATGTCCGAAGCTGGACGCATAAGCTCAACCAGCTCTCGTAGCGCACCGCAGACGTCACCAAGGCGCGTGTCTATGATGGCCATCATTGTTGCCGTGTGCTGTCGGAACTGCTGGTTACGCTCCCTCTCCTCGGCCATTCTTTGCTCTTCTATTTTAGATAAGCGATGGTACTCCGACCTCGTCTTGGGGCTCTCGGTCCGGGGTTGGCTGCATGTGCACGCCACTGGCACCAGTCTGTGTGGTGACAGTCTCGACCCCACCAGTCTCCCGCGACAGTTCCAGGAAATGCAGTCAATCACTGCATCATTGCTTTGCTACTGTTCACCAGAGGTAGTCAAAATAAGTAAGTAAAAGTAAATTCATGGTTTAAGTATAACACTAGCACATGATGTTATAGAGCGGTTACACCAGTTATTCCATTGTATAGTTGTAAGAGTTGTTCCATTGAGGTGGCTTGACAAAACCTACAAATTTGATCCAACCAGCGCAGAATCAGGTAAATCACCCCATAGTAAGTGTAGACCAGTTTCTCAATGAATTTACTTGTGTTAGAGAGAAAATATGGCAGGTTTTGTTTTTCACTTATACTTAACTTTGGCCACCTCTGCCATTTACCCTGTGCCTCACTCCCCACTTCAGAAGGAAAAGTGAAACTATTACATCGATTAATTTTAGCCACAGCAGCAGGTGATGAAGGTCGAAATGAGTTTTCAGTGGAGTCATTTCATGTCTACACATTACACACACACTAAGTGTAATGTGATGTTGTGTAATGATGGTGGCTTCGCAGCTCTACTAGGCTAGTGACAATGGCCTCAAAATTTTGAGACACCCCAACCGGAGGTAGAACAAAACCCAATAATGTTTTTCGTCATCTCTAAGGTGTCCCATACATGAAAATGATTCTTGGCCAAAGTGATTTTAATGCTAAGCCTAAATTTTTGTACACATTTCCATATGCACCTCCAAACAAAAAAAGCACCCAAAATGTGACTTCTCCGTATGGGAGTAGATATACAAAAAAACATGCAGAAAATTACCAGAAGCTCTGAGAGCTTTGAGAATTGGTATGCTTGTGCCCAGGGGCTACCTGCACCAGATAGAAGTGGTTGTATTAGACCATCTTGATGTATGAAGGAGATATAAGCATTTAATCACACACCTAAAATAGGCGGAAAATGAAAAAAGTGATATTTATACAGAATGTTATCATTTACATTGTAATTGCTTTGTCAGGGAATGTCATATGCACACATATGATATCTTGATGGAAAGGTGAGATTGTTCTGAATCCAGCAATATCTCATATGTATATATTTTCTGAATATTAAAGATGGCATATCGTTCAATGTATGAGGTGCCCAGAATGAAAAAAATCGAAAGGGAGTTACAGGACCTATTTCAATGCACTTAAGTGGTGACAGGAATGCTCACAATTGTATTACAGTAGGCTATATTACTTCAAATAAACTTATTATTAGTGTGTGGTGCTATAGATTATGCTTGAATGAAGAATCAGATTAGGGTGAAAATATATTTATCACTAGTGTATATATATACGTATACAGTATATATATCATATCTTGCACATCTGTAGGTATTGTTAAGATGGAAAATGCAGTGACTCCACCTACTTCCAATGCCTTGCAACTAGCTCATCAGAATATTGCATCACTCCTTTCAGGTAGATATGATAGAGGAAGGGGAAATAGAGTGGATGTTATTCAATTTGTTCAGAGATCTTTTATCTTCCACGAAGTGAAGCTCTCCAGTTCTTCTCCCATGAAAGAGCCAGCTATATATATATATCTATATATATATTTCTTGCATCTGTAGGCTATTGTAAAGCTGGAAAAGATGAGATTGTGCTAAATCTAACTTTACCTAATATGTATATATATTCTCGACATTGATGGTACATCGTTCAATACATAATGTGTCCAAAAAAGAAAGAAAATGAACCAGTCCATTCCATAGATACAAAAGTTCAAAGGCTGGTTCATTAATTAACCGTAGTGGTGCTCTGAAGCCTAGTATATAGTGAAAACCCAGAGATAGGCCCAACACCGGAATCCTAGTCTCGTGCTCTGCTCCTTAAGCTCCGGACTGTAGAAAACATTTCATTTTGCATCCTAATTTACCAAGTTTCCGTATTATGATGGGATCTCAGTCGTAGATCTCCCTAGTCCCAGGATAATTGTGTGATTGCACTCAATTAATATAAACTGTTCTTATTATGAATATTCCAACAATATCGGTTAAGTCTGAGTCCAGCTGTCAAGGGTTTTATATCCATTTACTTGTAGAACTGATTTGCACGCGGCCGACTAATTTCTTTGTGCATGTCCATCCCATATGAGAGACGTCTAGAATAAATCAGAGGTTAAAGTTGCTGGAAGGTACCATACTTATGAGATCCTAAGCCCCATACACTTTACTTCTATTCGACTGCAATAGGAAGCGAGAGGTGTATGTCGAGAGCTACACCCAAAAGGTCTGATCACCCCGCTTAAGTTCCAGTTTACGATAACATATTTTTATCCTAAGTAGACACCATTGACACTCGGGCTGACCCGAAGTATAGCGTCCCACTCCACATGGAGAAATGTCCTTGGAGCTGCTACGTTTCGACAGTAGGCCTACAATAACCTTATGAAGGAATAAACGGGATCTACAGCAAAATATAGATCAATGAAAGTTTTATTACAGGACAACTCTAATTCTATGACAAAGTACAATGTTGAAAAAGTCAATGCTACCTAATTAAGAGGAAATGGTTACATGGACACTAGGTCCACGGGAGCCCTTTAGCGGGGTTTAAACTCAAAGATTTGATCATTACACCAAAGTTTAATACCTAGGTATCTCGTGGGACGACCCCAGCCAGGGACCAATGACGTGCCGGCATTTACCTGGGCTGGGCTTAGCACAATGGCGCGGGGTTGGGTTGTAACCAACATCGTATCCAAATCCTATGATTCTAAATCTTTAATAAATTCACTAATAACAGTTTCAAAACCAAGACCTGTTCACCACCCGAAGTATTTCCATCAGATTGATACCAAACACATGCATAGAATTTCAAACACATCATAGTAAGCATTTAAAACAAGCATATTAGATCTGGCGGGAGTTTCAGTCTCTGCGTGGGCACGGGAGGTGCGCGCATGCAGGAGCAAATGGCCGCTGGCCGAAGATGCGCTGGGAACGCACAATGGGGGGTGCGCGCTTTTCACGCCGGGAGGTGCGCAATGCATACAGGTGACCGGAGGTTTTGAGCGGTCCCCCCGAAGGGGGCCCTCTGTCACACAGTGCTTTTGAGATCCAGATGTCAGATATGCAATGTTTATCTTTGAAGTCAACAGAAAACTCAGAGTAGTAAAACAAAGGCGTTGAAATAAGGAAAAGAAACGCAAACAAATGTTAATACCATGCCCGTGAGCCACCGGCGCTGTGAATTCAGTGCCCCTTTGTCAGGGCCCATATGGGGGGATCTTACAATATTGAAGTATAATATTATTAACCAATACAACACAGTGAGGAAATTATATGGTATAAGGATATTTGTTCTTAAAACTTCCTTACAATAATATAGCGTACCAGAGATACACTGCACCAACATACCACTGATGTATACAGGTATCGTAATGGCATTGATAAACCTAGTCAATTAAATCGATCAATCAATCAAAGTACATCATGATACAAAATTGCCATTCAATGTCCTAACGATTAGAGAAAGACAAAAAAGAAGAAAGAATGCATTGTGTACTGTACTGTATCACTTAAGGCAGATGAGAATAAACCTTTTCACATTTCTTTTTAAAATAAGATACTATCGGGGCAGTTCTAATTTGGACAGGAAGCTTGTTCCAGCATTTTGCATAATGACTAAATGCCATCTCACCCTGTCTAGATCTGGCCAGTATAGGGAATTTAAGTTCATTACATTTCCCTGACTCTTTCATCCAATGGCTACATTCAGTGTGTGTGGAAAATACAGAGTGCAGGCTTATACTGTATATAGGGTTATAAGAGTTGAGCATGAAGATAAATACTCCTAGAAGATATGTGTATGATATGTGTGATATGTGTGTTTTCAGCCTCTTAAAAGTTGAGGGGGATGACCAAACTCTTGTATCAGCTGGTAACTTGTCAGACCATTGGGATTACCTTGTCAGAGGCCAAGGCCAGTCTGTTGGTGTTACAGTATTGCGAAGCAACATTAAGTTTTAGTGCAGCCTCAGATAAAATGAAACAGTTCCTTCCAGGAGAGAATTGCTATCAAGGTACAGAACCTGAGTAGCATATTGGGTCAGGTACAGTCTGATTTTCTGTATATTGAACAGTGCAAAAGAGCATCAGTAATTTAAGCAGTGTATTCAGAAAAGCTGGGCAGTCATAAATAATAACACCCAGGTTTATGTAGCATTTTCTGGGGTAACAGCGGTTGACCTCATGCCTTGCTTGATATAATGGCAGATGACGGTGGTGTTGCTTCATCCATGTGGCCAGGTCTGAGAGACAGGCAGATAGACACATAGACATTGCAAAAAGGCGGAACCAAGACAATGCATTAGAGCATTATAACACCCTAATTTTCCCAGTTATTTATTGTAATTCAAGTTGTAGACATTGAATGCATAGCTTGAAATGGTACAAAGGTAATTAGACATCTAGAGGTGAAAGAGATGTTCTGAAACGTTTGTAGTGTACACGCAGAAACTATGGAGTTATCTCGCTGGACAGACAGGTGTTTATCATCAACATAGCAGGGAGCAGGGTGAGTGGACAACATTGCCCAGTGAGATGAGATAAAGATGGCAAAGACAGGGGGCCTAGCACAGAACTTTGGTACCCCTGAGAGGATTTGAGTTGAGGGGTCTTGACCATGGCATTAATGTTGAGGGGTCTTGACCATGGCACATTAAAGGGATGCCCAGTGTGGTCTACCTCCTATGCCTTGTTCCCAATTAATTGTATTAAGCCTACATTTAGCAAATGGACCAGGATAGATAACGTCATTACTCTTCTGACTTGCACTTTGGTTGGCCCTTTCTTCCAGGTCCAGCCAAACCATTTGCTTAGCTGTAGAATATGATGTGGTTGCTGGATTGAAATCTAGTGTATTTGACACACTGTTATTTCCCTTAGTTCAACAAACATACCCTAGCCTTACCTTTCCTCCTATTTTTACCTATTTACCTAGATTAGTCTGTCTGTATGGGAAAGCAAGAAATGTAATTTCAAATTCTTTGTATGACCAGTGCATGTAAAGAAATTGACAATAAAACCTACTTGACTTGACTTGACTATTTGCCAAAACTGATTTGCCAAAATTATATTGTAAAAATAAAACGATCTGATACCGGATGAAGAAAAGTGTGAGACATCATAGTTCTTTACTTGGTCAATCCAGCCATATAGTCATCAAATGACATGGATAAGTTAAGTGAAATGTCACCAGTAGGCTACAGATATGGTGCTTTATGACTTCACTAACATTTAATGGCAAAAAGTGGGTTAATCAACTTAAAATAAAAGCTATGAAACAAATAATTCACTGAATTCAATTCACTAACATGTGACATGATGGTATTAAGAGTGTAGTGGAAAGCGCACACATCCATCAGAAAAGCATCAGCAGGTGCCAAATCAAAAAACTTCTTTAGATCTATGATGGAAACGTTGCTCCAAATTAATTAAGTCTTTTGCAAGCAGTGTGCAGATCCTTTCCCGCTCCTACATGATGGTATTAAGCCACACCTGAGTGATGTCAGGTAATGCCTGAGTGAACCTAATGAAGAAGCTGTGCGTGGATCTATAAACGTTTGAATTCACTGAATATGTTTGCCATTCCCCTCCCCGTTTATTACAGTAGTAGGCTCATGAAATAAAAGGCCTTTGCTTCCTGCTGTCAGGCTTTGGTAATATACCATTTGTATGTAAACATAAATCATTGCTCCTTCCAGGAGCAGTCTTTATTTATCACACTACCACCCAGCACCTCCTCCCTCCCTCCTCTCTATAATCACAGCAGACCTGGTTAAAGCCCATTAACTGGATAGGACGTCACCAAGACTGCTAAAGACCTGTGGTGCTGAAGTGGATGAGCTGCGGGAATATTTTTTCAGCCCGAGTGTACATCTTAGTAAGGCACCAACTCTGAACACATTATGCCTTATCCCTGTCCCCAAAAAGCCACATCCAAAAGAGATAAACGACTTCAACCGAGAGGCCCTCCCTTCACACAGCATGAAGACAATGCTGTTACATACACTCAGACTGCAGTAAGTCATGCACTGGATCTAGTACAGTTTTCATACCAGGAGAAGGTTGGAGTGGATGATGCCATCACATACCTATTGCACAGGACATATAGTAATGTTCCTTTACTTTTCCAGCGCTGTCTACAACATCCAACCTTCCATTGGGAGAGAGGCTCCTGGGTTTGGATGCCCTCCGTGTGCACTTGATCAGGGACTACCTAACAAGAGTGGCCACAGTTTGTCAAACTGAAAGATTGCCTCTTGGACACTGTAGTATGTGGTACTAAAGCAGCCTAGGGAACTGTGCTCCCTCCTCTCCTGTTCACTTTGTACACATCAGACTTAACATATTTACAACACAGGCACATACCACATGCAGACATTCTTGGATGATAATAAAATTGTAGGCTGTATTAAGGGAGGAGGGAATACAGGAGTACAGGGCTTTGCAGTGGTGTAATGCACCTACAACTCAACACTAACAACAAGCAGATGAAGGTGGACTTTTGGAGGTCTAAGCCCGCTCTGCAACCAATCTCCATTGAGGTTGATGAAGTGGAGATTGTAAGCACATCTAAGTATTTCAGGGTATAACAAGACAACAAACTGGACTGGTCAGCCAAAGATGCAGTTTACAAAAAAGTACAGTATTGGCTATACTTGTCTGCTATAAACTCCTTAATATGTTCTATGAGACTGTTATGCAGTGGTGTGCTGGGGAGGGAGCACAATGAAGAGGGGGTATTGGGTGTCTTGAAAGACTGATAAGGAAAGCTGGCTCTTTCATGGAAGAAGAACTGGAGAGCTCCACTTCGTGGAAGATAAAAGATCTCTGAACAAACTGAATAACATCCACTCTATTTCCCCTTCCTCTATCATATCTACCTGAAAGGAGTGATGCAATATTCTGATGAGCTAGTTGCAAGGCATTGGAAGTAGGTGGAGTCACTGCATTTTCCAGCTTAACAATGTGCAAGAAATTATATATATATGTATATACAGTCCCAGGAAAAAGTTTGTACACCCTTTGAAATTTCTTACATTTCTGTCAAAATTGATCATAAAACATGGTCTGATCTTCCCGGAAATCTCAAGAAGGAACAATAAGAGTCTGCTTTAATTAATTCCACCCAAACATTTACATGTTATCATATTTTTATTGGTCATAAGGCCATAACATTCACAGGAGCGCAGGGCATAAGTAAGTACACCCTTGCATTAAGTAGGTTTTAACCCTCGGTTAGTTGCAATATCTTCAACCAGACTTGTCCTATAGTTGCAGATCAGATTAACAAAACAATCTGTTTGTATCTTGTCTCCCTCTTCTTTAGAGAACTGCCTCTCGTCAGCAAGGTTTGTGGGATGTATGGAGTGCATAGCTTTCTTGACTTCATGCCATATAATCTCAATTGTTTTTTGTCAGGGGTTTGACTGGGCTATTTCAGAATGTGTATTTCATTATTATGAAGCCATTCTAAAGTCGATTTGCTTCTAAAGTATGGGTTGTTGTCACATTTCAGGACCCATACTCTTGTGTGCTTAAACTGTGTGACAGACTTCCTCACGTTTTTTTTCTGTAAAATATCACAATAAACTTGAGTTCATTGTTCCACTGATAATAGCAAACTGTCAAGGGCCTGAGGCAGCAAGGTAGCCGCATATAATGATGCTCCCGCCACCATACTCAGAAGAGGAGATGTAACCAAGAATAGCTAAAAATGGGATTCATTCTGCCAATATAAAATGAATGGGGTTTCTGTCCAAAAAAAATATTGCTGCACCTTTGAGGTTTGCGAAAAAGCATTTATATGCTTCATAGAATTACTGCAAAATATTCTGTAGACCAACGTTGAAACCAAAGTTGAATTGTTCAGGGGAACACACAATGTCACGTTTGGAGGAGAACTGGAGAACCACACCTTCACCAAAACATCATCTCCACCTTTGAGTATGGTGACGGGAGCATCATTATATGCGGCTACCTTGCTGCCTAAGGCCCTTTCCAGTTTGCTATTATCAGTGGAAAAATGAACTCAGAAGTTTATCGAGATATTTTACAGGAAAAAAGTGAGGTAGTCTGTCACACAGTTGAAGCACACAAGAGGATGGGTGCAGAAATGTGACAACAACCCATACTTTAGAAGCAAATCGACTTTAGAATGGCTTCATAATAATGAAATACACATTCTGGAATAGCCGAGTCAAAGCCCTGTCAAAAAACAATTGAGATTATATGGCATGAAGTCAAGAAAGCTATGCACTTCAGACATCCCACAAACCTTGCTGACGAGAGGCAGTTCTCTAAAGAAGAGGGAGACCAGACAAACCCAGATTGTTTTGTTAATCTGATCTGCAACTACAGGAAACATCTGGTTGAGGTTATTGCGCCTAACTTAGGGTTAATGAATAGGGTGAATGCAAGGGTGTACTTACTTATGCCTTGCTGTCCTGTGAATGTTTACATCTTATGGCCAATGAAAATATGAAAAGTTGTAAATGTTTGGGTTGAATTAGTTAAAGCACACTCTGGTTGTTCCTTCTTGAGATTTCCGGGAAGATCAGACCATGTTTTATGACCAATTTTGACAGAAATGTAAGAAATTTCAAAGGGTGTACAAACTTTTTCCTGGGACTGTATATATACACACACTAGTGATAAATATATTTTCACCCTAATCTGATACTTCATTCAAGTATAATCTATAGCACCACACACTAATAATAAGTTTATTTGAAGTAATATACTGTAATACAATTGTGAGCATTCCTGTCACCACTTAAGTGCATTGAAATAGGTCCTGAAACTCCCTTTTGATTTTTTTCATTCTGGGCACCTCATACATTGAGGAAATATATACATATGAGGTATTGCTGGATTCAGAACAATCTCACCTTTCCATCAAGATATCATATGTGTGCATATGACATTCCCTGACAAAGCAATTACAATGTAAATGATGACATTCTATATAAGTATCACTTTTTTTCATTTTCCGCCTATTTTATGTGTGTGATTGAATGCCTATATCTCCTTCATACATCAAGATGGTCAAATCCAACCACTTCTATCTGGTGCAGGTAGTCCCTGGGCACAAGCATACCAATTCTCAAAGCTCTCAGAGCTTCTGGTAATTTTCTGCATGATTTTTTGTATATCTACTCCCATACGGAGAAGTCATATTTTTGGTGCTTTTTTTGTTTGGAGGTGCATATGGAAATGTGTAAAAATTTTAGGCTTAGCATTAAAATCACTTTGGCCAAGAATCATTTTCATGTATGGGACACCTTAGAGATGAGGAAAAACATTATTGGGTTTTGTTCTACCTCCGGTTGGGGTATCTCGAAAACGAAGGCCTTTTTGGGCCCAATGTCACTAGCCTATACATGGAGAGTTTCAGTCCAGTGTTGCCAGATTGGGCTGTTTCCCGCCCAATTGGGCTGCTTAGGATGGCCTTGTGCGGGAAAAAATGGCATTTAGCAGAAAAACCCGCCCAATTTTTGCCATAGAAATCAATAGAATTGGGCGGGATTTTGTGCTTCTAGGCGGGTTTTGAGCAATTTTTGGGCTGGAAATCATCAGCGTCATCTGGCAATCCTGTTTCAGTCTGTAGGTTTTGATTAAAGATCAGCTCAATGAGATCAGGCTCATTGATCATACATTATAATCGCATCTCCTTTCATACACCTTTACAGGCCTAATGTTTTTAGCTTAAACACACACGCACACACACAGACACATACACACACACACACACACACAGCTACTTTGTTCCTCTATTGGTAATCCTGTGTGAGTCTTCGTCCCATTTTTCAGTGAGTGTCCGACTGTCTCCCACTACAGTACTACAGTACATCAATGGTACTTCAAGTTTAAGTTCAGACTTTATTTGTCACACATTTTACACATGGGGAAATGAAATACCAACAATGCACTTAAAGGGACACTGTGTGAGATTTTTTGTTGTTTATTTCCAGAATTCATGCTGCCCATTCACTAACGTTACCTTTTTCATGAATAGCCTACTTACCACCACCACCAAATTCTAAGTATTCATTATGACTGGGAGAAATCACACTTTTCATACATGAAAAGGGGGATCTTCTCCATGGTCCGCCATTTTGAATTTCCAAAAATGGCCATTTTTAGCTGCAAAAATGAATGTACTTGAGGCATACTAGAAAATATGTGTTTATTACTTAGTAAACTTTCATGTAAAGATCAAATTTGGCAATAGGCAGCCCAGTTGCAGTACCCTTTTTGATCATTTCCTGCACAGTGTACCTTTAAATACTAAAACCTTACAGTGTACAGTAAATAAAGATACATACTAATGGAATCAACAAGATGTAGCTCAAACACACCTATACTTTTGCTACAGTAGTGCATTCTACAAAAGAATATATAGCAACAAATTCCTATTGATCAATGGCGGTCTATTGCATGTGAGCGAGAACTGCACCACAGAAGCTGTTGATCTATTGCAACTGGTGACAACATCAGTGACATTGAGTTCTCATTATAGACAGATGTTGACATTATAATCTTGAATGGAAGCAACGGCAAGAATCACACAATCTTTATGTCGTATCAGCTAGTGTCAGACATATGACATGTTTGGTGACAACCACACTTTTGGTTATAATAACCATCATGCATAGGCTACACGTGCATGCAAAGTCCTCATATTGAACATACAGATAGGCCTACGTTTTAAATTATGTTTCTAATTTTGTACGGAAAAAGAACAATGTGTTCCAATAACAGTCTCAGAGTCGGTAAGACTATTTACATCTATTTACATCATAAACAAGAATTGATGTCATGATAAAAGTAGCGACCGAGATAATTGGTGAACAAATCGGCCTGGTACTGTCAAAGTAGTACTTTCAAAAAGCTCTCTTTGATCACTAACTTCAATGCAGCCATCGTGATAGATACAATGGACAAGAATTATTTTAGTCCTCAATCTTTTTAAACAAGATCCCATAGGGACGAATTGCCCTGTCTAATAAGTCCCTTTCTTCCTCCATAGACATTCTTTTGCATACAGGGATCAGCCAGTAGTCTTTGTTTCCCAAGCAAATCTCCCTGTATTGGGGATTGATCCTGCCCTGCATTAAAAACTTGTAGGTCTTTCCAGACTTCTTTGACGTGATTGTCCTGGCATATCCGTCTCTCTCTGCCACATCGATGTCAGGTGTGCAGTACACCCCTCTGCCATACGCCGCCCTCTCCTCTCTCCCGTTTGCCACACCTGTACCTGGTCTGAATCCCTCCTGGATGATACTCTTCGCTCCTGCAGAGGTAGTCCCATGGAAAGCAACGGGCCACTCACCCTCGCACGATTCACTCCTCCATCCGTCAGTGCCCAGCCAGGTGTCCCCGTCAGGGTATTTCCCCCGCACTTTCAGGGCAACACGGTACCACCCGACTGGGCGCCTGTAAGTCTCGTCACCACGCTTGCACACAGATGAATCGGCCATGTATCGGAAGTCGTAATCATATTGTGGATCGAAGAACTCCTCCTCATCAACTGAAAAGTCTTGTCCGTGAGCAGTTGCTGAGGGCCCCGAATCTGCCGTTGCCGCCTCAAAAAAATACCCCAACGCAAGACTTGTGAGCTTGGTCACAAGTAAAGGAATGACATTTGAGAAAGACCCAGTCATAAGCCCCCCCAAGAGCGCTTTTCCGACCTCCGTCACAGCTGCAGTGAAGCCTCTGTAAAGAATCGGCAGTGCATACTTCTCCTTTCCATGGCTGACTTGACCAGATTGACTCGACTGCCTAGAGATTGTGACTCCAAGAAGAGCAGAGAGGCCCTCCAACACCACATCTCTGTCCATGGTCGATCTGTTGAGCTGAAGCTCTCACCGACAAACTCACGTCTGTCTGGTGTTTTTTATAGTTCATATACTTCAACTGGGAAACTATCTTCAGCCTGATATCATAGCCCAGTTTGTGCACCACAGTCATGTGTGTGCCCAGAAATAACTGCTGCGAAAGCAACGATGGAGTGTCTGCCACCGAAACCAAGGAGAGATAGTAGGAGGGTTTACTGACGTCATAACAGCATAGTACGGAAAGGTCGGGAGGGGAGTACCTTTCTTCTTCTACAGTCAGTACTGGTGGCATGGTAAAGTGCAATGCTATTACAGCCAGGGTTGGAGTGTGGAACAGTGATAGGACGACATGACTGCTTGACAGCTGTCCTTAATTATCCCCAATTTTATATTATAGCAATTACAGCGGACTGACAGTTGCAGTTAATTTGGCCACACAATGAACACTGACAACCAGATATCCTCTTTTTGCAGTGTTTCAAATTTTATCCATCATGGTGTCGCACCCACTGACCATGCGCAAGGGAGTTAATTTTCCATCAACTCGTATCCTCAGGCCACGCCCCCGTACTACACCGTGCCCAATGCATTTCTGCATTAATAGGGTGAAGTGTGTGTAATTGGGCTGGTGTGGATAGGATTTCCTTAAACACCGTTGGTTATAAAGATGGGTGTTGGGTGTTATGTGCAATGTAATGTAATGCAATGTAAAGGACTGTATCTAGTACTATCAGTAATATCTAATAGTGCAGGTAGAGGGAAGTGTGTGTGTGTGTGTGTGTCTGTGTGTGTGGGGGGTTCCTACTTTCTCAAAACTATTTTGTCTGTCTCTGAACAAAGTTGAAAGGCAAAACAGTATGGCAATAAATACACACCACATCGCCTAGAGACGGACATCTATATTCAGCAACAAGGCATTTGATATAGGACACCTCTTACTCACTAAGTCACGTCCCTCACCTGCTACTGTGACTAAAATTAAATCAAGCCAATACTTTCACTTTCACTTTCCCTTCTCGCTTCTTAAGTGGAGAGTGGGGTGCAAGGAAAACTGTAGCAGAGCAGTAATTCTACAGCAATGACTTGCATTTTCCAGAAATGGGGGCTATACTGCAGTAGCCATTGCACTGTGGTGTATATTTCACAGATGGGATGGAGCGCCTCAAGACACCGCCCCTATTATTCACTTGCTGTGCAATAACCAAGTGAATATATTCCTACAGACTGTGTTATGTTGTAGAGGTGTAGTACTATGATCGATACATCTGTTCAATGACTAGCAGGTGCCATTGACAGCTTTGGCAAAGTCATCTGAAAGGCCCACTCTGCTCAATACACACAATGTAATGAGGACCCTCTCTACCTGGGCCCCCTCTCTACCTGGGCCCAGGACAGCTGTCCCCTGCATGGTAGAGAGTGAACTGTATGAGGTTATACATGTAAACTGGCCTATACCTCCCTCTAGTGGTTGAAGGTGCTTTGCTGTTGCATTGTTAGTTCATTCATTTTTGTTGGTGATCTCTGAATGCAGCATGCATTGGTTTAAAAATGAAACAAGCAAAAACCAAGCAAACAAACACTAAGGTGCTTAGGTTCAAGTTTTAGCTTGCTGAAAAAGTGGGCGTTGGCAGAACAACTGGTTTTTGGAGCTTACAATGTGAACTGAGCTTCTTTGCCACAGTTGGGTGGTGGACTTTGGATGCTGTGGNAATCCGTGTATCATTCGTTCATTCGTTTTTTCGTTTTACAACAGAATTGAAAAAATGAAAACAGCATTTGATTTTTCGTTTTTCCCTTTTCAAAACCAAAACCAGAAATCGGATTACGGTTAGTTTTCTCGTTTTTTCCATTCTGCACCTCCAAACGGAAAATGGAAAATGAAACATTCGAAATTCCGATTAACAAAATCCTGGCGGCGTTGGTTGTCAGGGAAACCAATCGCGAGCCACATTAGTAACCATTTACCGCGTAGTAACAGTATATCACTTCATTCATTGAGCGTAAGGATACGAGCAAATGTTTCGGTCGGGAAAGACCCATTCAGAAATGTCTGAGACATTACGAAGTATGGGGGTTAAGGGCTCATCGGAAATGTCTGTGAGGAGGTTCTGTGGAGAAGTGGGGCTACGACGGAAGGGTCACGTTACAGACCAGGAGTTGGAAGAAGCAGTGATATCTTCCATTCAAAAGGTGAGTAGGCCTAGTCTAAGTCTAGTCATGTGTTTGAATATTATTGTCAGAGATGTATGAGTCTCGTAGTCGATTCAGGGCCAGACAAGCCCCAGATGAGTATCAAACAAATTGCCGTCTGGTTATGGGATACTCTTGTCAAATGTCCTATAGCCGACTAGCTGTAATAATTGTAGGCTAATCCTGACGTAGGACATTTGTTTGAATTTTCATTTGTGTGCTTATTTACTGTTCATAGACCGGTCCAACGTACGGACGGAAATTTATGACGGGATACCTGTCATCTGTGGGGGTTAAAGTTGGTGAATCCCGAGTTGGAAGGATCCTCCGGTCCGTCCATCAACCTTACAACGAGCTGCGTCGTGAGGTAGGCCTGAAGCGTGCGCAAATATGAGTTCTGAAATCGCTGACATCATGAGTTGTAATGTCAGAGGTGGAAACCCATCCTACATTAATCCAAGATTGTAAAGTAGTAAATGTGCTTAATTGCCATCCTGCATGATCTGTCATGTTATTTTGCATCATGGCATTTTGTCTCTCTCTCTTTTTTTTTAACTCAGTATACTCAGGGTAGGTCCCAGTGTAATTGACATAAAAACTACTCAAGTGCAATACTTCAGTGTATAGGGCTAATTAGTTATTTTCCACCACTGCTTAATGTTGTGTGGACCACATTTCGAAACCAAGAACTGCAGTCGGGCCGCACATTTTCAGACATCACGACCACTGAAATGACACTTAAAATCAGTAGTTCACAAACAAATTTTAAACATGTTCCTCTAACCTAAAACTTAACCACATTGAATGTGAATGTATAAGACAAGCAGAAGATTCACAAGCAAATAATGTGTTGTACTGCAGTAACAAAACTGAAATGTATACAGTTGGGGGCCATGTCTGGGCCGCATGTGCACTGCAATTGAATAGCCCTGCTCTAGCATATATGTTAAAGGATAATAGTCACTTTCGTCTGTGAATTGCTGTATAAATGGCTGTGTCTAATGTTGTTGTGTTGTGTTTTGTTCTTTGTGTGTTAAACAGGAGACCAAAGCAACCAATGTGCATATGCAGAGGTGGCAGATGAGGTAATGCAAGTGTTGTAGTTATGGAGTATGCTTTCTACGTCTTTGAACTGACAGTGAAAGAAAAAAATGTAATGTGTCTCACTCACCTTTTGTCTCTTAAAAGGCCCATTTTCTTGTCTGATATTGTTTCAGATTTCGGCATAGACAAAACGTATCGCTTCCGAGGTCGTTTGGCTTCCCTTGGGGTAGATAGTGCTGGTCGTGTCAACGTGACTGGCTGTGTCGTGGTGATTGGAGGTAGTGTTTGTCCATCATGAGAAACCTTCAAGCTGTGATGATCATTGAATGTAACAGGACAGCTTCCAGAACTTGCTAATTGTTGACTGATGTAGAACTCTTCACATGTATTTTCAACACGAGAGTGGGAAACCTTCAATCAATGACTTTTCTACTCTCTCTCCCTTTACATATATCTCAAATATCTGCAGGCTCATGATGTGTGGTAGCGGGGCGAGTTGCTGTCCTACAATGCCTTGGAGATGACCACAGAGAAGTTGGTTTAGTAAGTGTAAATGCATAATCTTAACTACATAAAAAGTTAACGCTGGTGAGATTTGAGTTTCATTGGTAGAAAAAGCCAATTTACTAGCCACTTTGATCCATTAGGGATTGTGTTTGGGTAGTAAGATTAACATCTATTAGCCATTTTGGCTGGTGATAAAAAAAAGTAAATTTAGAGCCCTGGTCATAGCAATGTTGTTATGATGTTTAGTTGCGATTTTTTTCGGCAACCCTGTAAGCACACCATTCGGAAGGTCTCAAAAAGTAAGTAGCCTTACTGCAGATGGGGTGCGGCAGGCCTATTCACTATTTGCTGAAAATACTCAACTACATCATAACTATATTGCAACGTAATACATATGAAATGTGTATACTCATACCTGTTTTTCTGTCTCCTTCCTCAGCAATGTGAGGTTCCTGATTTGGAATCTGGTTCGGAAGACTCTTACTTTGTTCTCCGACCGGACAGTGTCCCTCAAGTTCGATTTGGATAGGCCACAGTTTCCCAAGACTTCATCTTTATACCTCAACATTATTGTCTGCTGTCTTTGACATCACTCGTACTTTAGATTCTCTACACTGACCACCACAAGAATTAAGATTTGATAAATTTAACACTGAAATGTAATCTTAACTTTAAGTTGAATGTTATGATGGCTGCCTGGCAGATGCCTCCTGTATGAACAATATTTGTTAAGTTTGTGTCTTGTGGTGCCCCCAAACTGTCTGTAATTGTTTGGTGCCCATGGACACTGTGGCACTAGCCCTTATGCCACCTTATTAGGTGAGCCATCTTTATTATCACAGAGGACCCTCTCACCCCCTCCATCAACTCCCACCACACCACCGAATCAATCTTCTACCACCAACTACAAGAACTCCTCAGCAGAAAGAATCTCAACAGACAATAAAGTTTTAATGTTTAATCTGTTATTTTATCTTATTGCTTTATTTTGTTTATATTGCTCAAGTGATGAGTGGTGTTGGGAGTTATGCAGTGCATAAGTATTTAATAAGGTAGGTGTAAGCACTGTGTTTAGTTCTTGGGGGGTGTTGTAGGGCCAAGACATTGTTTGCCTGTCACCAGAGACAATATTAACCTTTCTGTCACCAACATTGTAATGGCTATGTCTTAATCTGTAACTAACGCTTTATGTGATGTCATAGCAGTGTAATGTAGCTGAGTAATTTCAGCAAATAGTGAATAGGCCCATATGTGACCATCATCTTTAATGTGCATAGGCTATAGAGTGTGCATGGCTTGTCTTGGGCACAGGTAAAGAAAAGGAAGGTTGGGGTGGGTGGGAGAATAACAGACTGATACAACATTAGGGGGGCTGTCATACAATTCTAGTAACTTTAAGGATGTTAATGGTGTTCAGTGTGGTGGGTCAGAAAGAAGCTATTCATGAGCCTGCTAATTTGTAACCATGCTGCTCCTGGGTGGGAGGTGAAAGAATCATGACTTATGAGCTTCAAGCCTAAATTGCCAGATCCATATTTCAGTGAGAGTAGGGCATAATAAATATGATTGTGTGAAGTGCAATGCCTGACATTTTTAAACATGGTAGCCTAATATTGTAGTGCATTAATATGCAGCATGGTGGCGCGCTGGTTCTCATGCAGACCCTTGTTTTTTCGCTCAACTTTGAGCAATGTCCATCTGCGCGAAAACCAGGTTACCATTAGAGTAACTTGCCCAACAGTGGTGATATCGCCAACAACTGTGACCATATTTTGAAATGGCACACATAGGTTACATTGGAGGTCGCTGATCGCTGATTTTTTAAAGATCATTAATATATATCAAATGCTCAGAAACACCAAGATGCCTCGTATGCAGTAGGCAGAGTGTGTCGTGTGCTGAGGTGGCTCGCGATTGGTTTCCCTGACAACCAACGCCGCCAGGATTTTGTTAATCGGAATTTCGAATGTTTCATTTTCCATTTTCCGTTTGGAGGTGCAGAATGGAAAAAACGAGAAAACGAACCGTAATCCGATTTCTGGTTTTGGTTTTGAAAAGGGAAAAACGAAAAATCAAATGCTGTTTTCATTTTTTCAATTCTGTTGTAAAACGAAAAAACGAATGAACGAATGATACACGGATTTGTGGGTCATGATCTCAGTACAGGCACCTTCATGGCATAAAGGTAGCATGCTCTCTCTCACACACACACACACACACACACATACACATACACATTGCGCACACATACACATACCCTACACACACACACGTACAAACATACCTAAACCCCCCCCCATGCACACACACGACATGAGTCTGTCACTCTGACCTTTGAATTGTTTGAAAATAATATGTGTGGTAACTCTCCTTTGGGACGGGGAGTGGTGGGATGGGATGACAAAGGGTGACAGTGGCAACATCAACAAGGCCAACCCACACTCTCTCTTAGGGCTTTCAGGCTGACCAGAACGGAGCCGGTGTCGGTGCCCGCACCAGTTACGTTCGGCACTAACGTGCTTGTCTGCGAACCGCCCGTGTTCATACTGGGCTCTGAACTTTTCCCGCAGGTGACTGTGTTACCCGGATGAACCTGCTGACAGCCACGCTGTCGTCACGGTTGTGTCTGAGGCGTGAACACGACGGCTGGTTCGCGATTAGGTGCCGGAACGGGCTCCAGCACTATCTGAGGACCAGAGAGGAAGATCATCTTACAGCCAGGTTTGCCAGATTGTGCTGTTTCCCATCCAATTGGGCTGTTTTTACACATCTGTGGGTAAAAAACATATGGTGTAGATATATGTAGATGTATAATACCAGGGTCATTCCATGCCAAATCACTGAATCATCCCGCACAACCATCTCATATTTAGCTTAAAAAAATCAGGTTCACACACGTCTCAATAGGAAAAGTGCAACATTATAGCTGCCAACTCATCATAGTTTTGCCATTAAAGATGTAAGTAAGGTCTTGTTTTTAATATCGCAAGGCCTTGTTTTTAATATGTCTATGTAGGACTTGTCAGATTAATAATGTAGGTACAATTGCAGTTATTCAATTGAGATTACATTAATGGGCTCAAAGAATAAATCCTCACACCATGGGTAACCAAAATATGTAAGTAGCCTACAGTCGCGTTTTGGGATTATTCTCTCTCTCTCTCTCTCTCACATGTTAACAAAGTAGATGATAAATTGAGCAACCTTCGTTAGTTCTGGCAGACCACTTAGTCAACGCTCCCTTTTGCCTATTGGCTGACGCCGACCCAACCCATACAACTCTCCACCAATCAGCTGTGCTTTGGTTAATCAGCTGCTGCTCGCAATTGGATGCTGATCTTTGGCGCGCTTTATTTAAACTACCGAATTTGTTTACCTGTCATTGCTTTTTGTTTTTGCTGCTTGTTTTGCTGCTTATTTTGCTTCATCTTAGTTGGTGGTGCTTGCTTGTGTTATGTGTAAACTAAATATCAGATGTTTTTCCTTAGCAATAATAGGGTTTCGTCTTCTGGTAGACTGTGCGCCTTTAGATATAAAACCCGGGGCTATCTATATATTATATTATCTAGGCCTATATAGATATTGTGCTCGCAATTTGATGCTGACCTTTGGCACCCTTTATTTAAACTACCAAATTTGTTTTCCTACCATTGCTTTTTGCTGCTTGTTTTTCTCCCACCACCTCCCCTGCTCCACCAGACTAATAAGCGTAAGCAATGGGTGTTAAATACTGGAAGAATCGCTCACAAGGTGATACAAGCATGAAACTTGGCACAAGTGTTCATTAGGTCATGCTTATCAATGTCAGGGGTGGAGGTAGGCCTGTCACGATAACAATTTTTGCCAGACGATAACGATAACAAGAAATTATTACGATAATCGATAATATTGTCTCTCTCGCCATTTTCAAACAATATAATGTGCAATAAAAAACACTGCTATGCAAGGTGCGGCCTCCTTCTTGAAACATTGAATTTAAAATTTGGGCCAGCACCCTCAGAGGTTTATATATGCCTAATTAAGATTGACGCCTGCTCCAAGAAGAAATGTGTCAAACAATATAATGACGTAAATGCAACAAAAATGTGCCTACACCCCTTCACATTTTTAAAGCATCACGGCGGGGGATATATGTGTTTTTAATTACATCCTCATGAAGCACAATACTAGGCACAAAAAAGGTTTTTTTGTATTTATTATTAGGGTAAGTTATAGTTTTTCTTTAATATTTTCTGTTATTTGTCTTTCTCAAGCACACTGAATGGCTTATAGGCCTATCCATGGTGTGATGTAAAATAACCTACTGGTGGGGTATTGTTAATTCACAAATTATTACTTAGACAGCTTATTTCACCAAAATGCACGTTGTTACTAATTGTCAGTCAAAACCCAAATCAGCCCTGTTAAAGGCATTTCAACATCAGCAAAAAGCAAAAGAGCATGAACAGATGCACAAGTTCCAGGTGCAGGCAGCGCTCTCTCTCTCTCTCTCTCTCTCTCCCCGTCTCTCTCTCCGTCTCTCTCTCCGATTCCCTGGACTGGAACAAGTTGCAATTCTGCGCACTTTAAAGTCCTTTTTGAACGCCCATACATTGATTATGAGTTATCAGTCGCCATGCCTCTGTTTTCCCCTGTAGCCCAACCGCTCACATTCTCCTGGTGTGACTGATTTAAATCCACAAATCTTATCTTCATTATTTGCTTGCGGACTGCCTACTCATATTGTTAGGTCTAAATAAACAAGAAATATAGCGAAAATCACAAAAAGAACAGACAACGAACGTCGGGGTAGGAGGCGCATTGAAATAATAGGGGAAACTCGGCAAGGTTTAAAATAACAGCCTCAGAGCAAGTTTGTCGCGACGGTACCACTATTTCATGTTTGCACAAACACGTCTTCGTCATGGATATTGGGTTGCTGCGCATGTTTCAAAATGAACATTTGCCTCCGTGTTGGAGCTGTTCATTCCCCTCTCTGAGGAACGTTGCAGATGCGCTGACTGAGACTGGAAGAATATTGCGCTTTTAGTCTCTAGCGCCGATTCTTTGTCGAGGCTTATAAGCGACGCGCGGGAACAACAGCGTTCTTTTTCAAAGACACAAGTAGCCAGATCAATGCACCTTTTTCAACCGAAAGCTGAAACTTAAAATTACACCAACATTTAAGCGTCATTGCGCTGCGTTGGCCTATAACGCGCCATCAGTACGGCTACGGTAGAGAACAGGAGAGAGGGAAAACAAAACATCACGCAAATAACTTATCGGGGCCAGAAAAGTGATCATTCTTGTAAAAAGTTATCGTACGATTTATTGACTTATTGAATATCGTGACAGGCTTAGGTGGAGGCACTCAGAATTCCATGTTGCCTAGCAACGGTTGCTAGGTAAAGCACTTTCCCTAGCAACCAGTATCAATTATGCCATTTCTGATTGATTTTGTGGTATGAAGGCATCTGTGCCCTGAGACATTGTCCTAAAATCACTGTAGCAATTCTTCAAGAAGTTATATGGCAAATATGTACCATAATGACCCCTTATGATGTAATTTTATCCACCCAAAATCATTGTTATTATGTGAATAATTCCATGTTAAATGATAATGTCTTTTTAAAGTCATGTCAAATGAAACTGGCTTTACAAATGTCTCTAGGCCTATCTTTATATACGGGTAGATGACGTGACGTGTAAATTTTGCTTAAGCTTAGCTCTGATCCCCAAAAAGTAGCTAGCACCGCCCATTTGTACTGTGGACGTAGGCATGTGGGCACGTTTTCTGTAGATCAGCGCAATTTGTGACGTCACTTATTGTATAACACGAGATTTATTGCAATAACACACACACTTCACATTTCCAATCATTTATTGCATAAATGAATCGCATACTAATCACTTATTGCATAAACAGACAACATAATAAAACACAGTTCACTGATTCTTAAGAAAGTGGCTAAAACAGGTTGTAATGTTGACAGAAAAAAACAAAGTGAATTACAAAATTATATGGTATATCCTCGTAGACTAAGGTCTTGGCTTTTCAGAAATGCACAAGGCCAATCTCCCCATTATGTATTTTTTTCAGAAATCAGGCTTTTCTCCGATCATACCTTGTTTTTTGTCAACACCGTCAGACACAATTAAAAGTTATTAAAATTGTATTGATTTGGTTGCATATGTATCTGGAGTTTTTAAGTGATTATGTGTATTTTTTGGTTCACACATATGCCTTTAAATGTTGAAAATTCACTTTTGTTCTATTTTAATACTGTTTCATGTGTTCTAATTTTAAAATATGTACCGTCATACGATGCTTACTTAACGCCTAAATACAACAAACATTTTTTTGTAATTTCACAAATATTCGTGTAGGCTTAAATTGGCTATTACTTTGATATTTCAACAACTCCTAGGGAAAATGTTGTAAGCACATTCCTTTAAAATGTCCAAAACTCCTTCTTACGGTGGTGACTTAAGAACTGACAGTGGTGACAGTAATCTGAGAGTGGTGAAAGTGGCCTAATTAGTACCTGCATTTAGCAAAATAAATAGCCCTCTCAAGTCAATGGCATCTTGCATAAACACTTTATTTTTGTGTGTGCACAGTATGAGCATGTGTTTTTACTTCATTAGTTAGATTATCTAGGAAGTAAGCCACTGGTTGTTGAAAATGTGGTAAAAGCAGCTTTGAAGTTGTTCAAATCCAAAATATAGACGTGTATTATCATAGATGTAGGTCTTGGCTGTGCAGTGAATGCATTGGCCAAGCTCCCCATGTTTAACATTTTTCATAAAATGGGCTCTTTCTTGTTTTGTCAACAGCGGCAGACAGAATTAGAAGTAAAAACACATGTTTACTGTATTAAAGTGAATTACTTTAACAATTCAACATAACTGTAGATACTTATTGTATGCATATTCTTAAAACATGTCAAAAACACGTAAAACATGTGTTTTTTGGTGAACTCCATCAGATGTCACCACCGTCAGGTTTTCTGACAAAAAAAACTCCAAATGCACCTCAGTGGTGACTAGAGTATCATTTTGGATCACAATTATTACTAACATGCCTAGTAATGTTTCATTAACCAGCACAATTTAGTAAAATATGGAACAACATGATGAGCAGAACAAAATCTGACGGTGGTGACATCTGACGGTGTGAGACAAAAAATCACTCTTTTAAATATTATGCATTGTTTGTTCACATTAGCCATTTCATTTTCGCTCTGTTTCTTGGGTGCTTCATACCTTTTCTGAAAAAAAATATATTTATTAACATTAATGTAATACAATACTATTAAAACCCCCGACGGTGTTGACAGTTTATGGTTGGGACAGTACCAGTGTCCAAACAAATTAACAAATTGAGGACAAAATAATAAACTTACAGGAGCTTCACTGATGGTGAAGTAGGCAGTAGAGCTAAAGGTTTGAAAAGGGGTCCTCAGTAATGACAATTACCTTTTGCATACCTGATTTTATTGTCTTTTAGAAAAAATCTGACGGTGGTGACCAATATGCTGGACACATTTTGAGCAATCAGTAAATAATAGTAAATATTGTTTTACATCCACTATGTGCACATCTGTAGAACCACTTTAATATGGTCTTCCACATCATGGTGATATTGTTCAATTCTGTTAGTGATTTTTGTATTTTAAGTCAATTGAAATGATGATGCCAGTCCTTGGGACAGGCATTTTTACAGGGTGTGGACAGGTTTATAGCTATGAAAAGTAATAAAATTACACTTAAATATTTCAAACAACTGTGTATTCGTGTGACAGACCCCTTGGCCATTACCTGGGTTCATTTTGTTTGTGAAAATTTAGTTGATTTTCAACAGAATTAATATTTTACTGCAGGGACATGTTTTTGCCAAACTTTCAAGAATCAGTGAGTTAACAAATAGACACAACCCGTAGAATCAATGAACTTTTAATAGAACAGGAATATAAATTAACATGTATACATGAGGACAGACATAAATAAGAAACGAACAAATAAACAACACTATAACAGACAAATCTTCTCTTGCAGCCTGCTGCGGACCCGGAAACTCCAAGGCGCTTTTGCGAAATAAATGCAACAGTCCCTCTGCCGGACTTCCGACTGAACAGGCGGTCCTTCCAGGCCCTGATGACTGCTATCTGCAGGGAGGCAGACCACGGCTGGGGCCCCGAGATTGAGGCCCTGGTCTTCCTGTTTTGGTTGGCCTGTGGTGCTGTCAAGATCCTTTGACATTCCAAGGACCACCGTGCACAGGATGGTGCACGCCACAAGCCAGCGAGTCATGTGCATTTTTGGGCAGGTCGTCCGCCACCCTAGCTGGGAGGAGGTTGTGGGCATCAGCGCAGGCTTTACCCAACTGGCAGGGACACTGATCTTCTGCAGGGTGGCAGGCAGCATAGACGGGTGCCACATCCGCGTGAAACCCCCAAAAGCGGATTAGGGCTGCTACCAAAACAGGAAACTGTTCCATTCAATAATTTTACGGGCCGTTTGTGACCCCATGTTGAAATATCTGGACGTGTGCATTGGATTTCCGGGCTCTGTCCACGATATGCGGGTTCTAAGGAACAGCCCGCTGTTCCACGAGAGGCAGTACCCTCCTCCAGGGTACTACTTGATCGGAGATGGCGGGTACGCCTGCCTGGAAAAAACGGTGGCCCTAATGACCCCCTTCCGGATGCCGGTAAGGAACGACATAAGGAATCGTCACCTCTCCAAGCCCCGGGTCGTGGTCGAGAGGTCATTTGGAGTACTAAAGGCAAGGTGGCGAGCAATTTTTCAGACAACGCTGGTGGTTAGCATTTATTATGCACCAGAAATACCTGCTGTACCATCCTTCATAACATCGCCCTGAGCCAGGGGGACATTTTGGAGCCCGTTGAGCCTGGGGAGCCTGATGAGCCAGATGAGGACCAGCCTGGGAATGAGGAGCAGGGGGACGGGGCAGAGGAGGTGGAGGCTGGAACAGTGTCTGGGGCCCAGATGAGGTTCCGTATGGCAGAATCTTTCAGGCCTGCCCACCAGCATGACCACGGTTACATTTAAACACACACACACACACAGTGAAAAAGTTCGTTAGATTTGAAAAGGCACACAGGTGGCAAAGTTGAATTAAAAGAGAAAAGTACATCCAGGCACTCCCAGCACAGTGTCCAAAACGGGAAGCTACATTAAAAAGCCTTTAATTGTACTGGGCTTTGGTTACATTAAAAAAGCCAACATGTTTTTGACCTCACACACAAGTCTTCATCAGGCCATCATGTTGACTTTTTTATGTAACCACAGCCCAGTACAATTAAAGGCTTTTTAATGTATCTTCCCCTTTGGACATTGTGCTGGGAGTGCCTGGATGAACTTTTCTCTTTTGATGTTGCGCTGTTAGTGTTTTGTTTTGTTCAGTTGCAGTTCTTTGTAATAAATGTGTTATATTATATTGTTAATAATAATAATACAACAACAGTAAACAGTTTTTTTTCATACTTCAGTGTCCCTCTGTTGAATTAGAAATCCTTTTTTTAAGGATTTTGATTCTTTTACTAAAAGTCCAACTTTTTATCATTTATGGAGTATTAACTCCCAACATCAATACTTATTTTAAATACTTGATGGTTATTCTTTGATATAGAAGTCATTTTATGTAACTATATGATATTTAGACACATGGATCTAAATAGGCCCGCATTCATTTCCTATGTAATTTCATCACAAGCTTAATGTCTCTTAGCCATATTGAGAAAGGATTTTGATTCTTTTACTAAAAATTCAACTTTTGTCATTTATGGAGTACACTGAAAGAAAAGTTATTTCAGATATACATGATAATATCATGGACATCGGTTGCACATGTTATTTTCATGTTTCCTAAAAATAATGTATTCATGTCATTCAAACATGATATTGGCTTATAGAACAAACATGATATTTTCATGTTAATATTTTATGTATTATTTCAGTTCTTATTTCATGTATAATACATGTTTCTGCTTTGCAAGAAACATGTTTTTTTCATGTTTCATTTACATGATAATATCATGGACATCGGTTGCACATGTTATTATCCTGTTTCCTGAAAATAATGTTTTCATGTCATTTGAACATGATATCAGTCAGTTTACAGTGTATGACAGTATATGAATGTCTGATAAGTAGCAATATATATGGCACATAAAAACATGATTTTATAAAATATATAAAACATTTACATAAACACAATTTCTGTGCTAACTTAACACAGAAATTGTTTTGATGTAAATATTTTATTTTATGTATAAAACCATGTTTTTATGTCCTATATATATTGCTACTTGATCAGACGCTCATATACGGTCATACACTGTAAACAGATATATCATGTTTATATTGTTATATATTGCTACTTGGTCAACCAATATTTACATGCTTTTATACTTGAGAATGAAGAGACTTAAACTGACTTAAAACTGCAGGTTTTTTTATTATGATTATTTCATCAAATACACTTTCCAACGGTACTCAACAGCTTAACTCATTCAGTTAAAAGTGACTGACACCCCCAATATGCCAAGTCATTTTGGAGAGAGAGAGAGAGAGAGAGAGAGAGAGAGAGAGAGAGAGAGAGAGAGAGAGAGAGAGAGAGAGAGAGAGAGAGAGAGAGAGAGAGAGAGCATTAAAATGCACACACAAAACTACATCCAAGAAGATAAAAGGCACCTTCATTTCAAAACATTCATTATGATTGTACCAAAACATACAAGCACTTGCCAACAGCTTTGAGAGAACAAAAGGAAATGTCAATGGGGAGCTGCATAGATAGATAGATAGATAGATAGATAGATAGATAGATAGATAGATAGATAGATAGATAGATAGATAGATAGATAGATAGATAGATAGATAGATAGATAGAGAGATAGATAGATAGATAGATAGATAGATAGATAGATACACAAATTCTGTAGACAGTAGTAAAGTTTTAGTTCAGGGACATAACTTTAGGCTACTTCACAATGAAAACTCCAATGTATTTCCAATTCATTTTGAACAGCCAGATCATGGAAGACCCTTCAGGTACATTACGTAGACAAATGTTGAAAATGAACTCTTGTCAAAGTATCTAAAAAGCAATGACCTCCTAAATGCACACAAATTCTGTAGACCTTAGTCAAATTTTAGTCCAGGGACATGACTTCAAGCTATTTGACAGTGAGACCCAATATGCAAATTGAACTTTTCCAACAGAACACTTAGCCAAGTCATTCATTTCGTTCGGGCTTGCTCTGCTCTCTCAGTCTCTTCCAGTATGATTGTGTGTGTGTGTGTGTGTGTGTGTGTGTGTGTGTGTGTGTGTGTGTGTGTGTGTGTGTGTGTGTGTGTGTGTGTGTGTGTGTTTTGAATGCTTGCTCTGAGGTGAGGCTCAGTCTCTTCCAGTACGAGTGTGTGTGTTTTGAATGCTTGCTCTGAGCTGAGGCCCAGTCTCTTCCAGTACGAGTGTGTGTGTGTGTGTGTGTGTGTGTGTGTGTGTGTTTTGAATGCTTGCTCCGAGGCTCAGTCTCTTCCAGTACGTGTGTGTGTGTGTGTGTGTGTGTGTGTGTGTTTTGAATGCTTGCTCCGAGGCTCAGTCTCTTCCAGTACGTGTGTGTGTGTGTGTTTGTGTGTGTGTGTGTGTGTGTGTGTGTGTTTTGAATGCTTGCTCCGAGGCTCAGTCTCTTCCAGTACGTGTGTGTGTGTGTGTTTTGAATGCTTGCTCCGAGGCTCAGTCTCTTCCAGTACGAGTGTGTGTGTGTGTGTGTGTGTGTGTGTGTGTGTTTTAAATGAGTTGGTTTTTCAGTACCTGAACCTTTTTGGACAGCATGGTGCCTTCCAGCTCCATGATAATTTTCTGCAGGACTTCAAAAGTGCGCTTGAGGCCGTCGGGGTAGTTCAGATTTAGGGCGTAAATCAATCCAAACAACAACGCGACAGCCAATGGCACATTATCCACATCCTGCAACACCTGCTGGCCTTCCAAAATGATGCCAATGTCATCTGCTTTGCTGGTGGCATCTGCTTTGACGATGTAGATCCCTACAGTCGTTTCCTCCATTCCCTCTTGCACTTGGATTTCGTCTTGTGCCTGCAGAGGGAACAGTCAAACGAAAGAGAAGATCAAACAAAAGAACAGTTGTTCAGTTGGAGTTTGTTGGGAAAATGGGTTAGTGTTTGGAGTTGGTGGTTTATAGAAGGAACTCCCAACATCCCTTTCATGGAAAACTCTACTTCTACGCCGTAACCTGTTTTTGGGCAAAAGGGAACGTAGCCCCTGCGGATGGGGTAGGCTGCAGGCCTGCTCACTTTTTGCTGAAAGTACTCAACTACCATAACATTGCAATGACAGTAGCGAGAGCCATAAGTAACAGATTCAGACATAACAATTACAATTTCAGTGACAGTAAGGTTAAAACATAGGCTCTGCGCTATGGAGGTTAGAGAGAGAGAGGGCACAGAGAGAGACAGTGTGGCAGAAGAGAGACAGAAATAGTGAAGTGTGAGAGAGGGGAGAGAGAGTGAAAGAGCGAGAGAGAGGACAGAAAGACAGAGAAAGGGGAAAAAGACTGAGACGGAGAAGGGGCACAGAGAACATCATCACCTTGCGACATGCACAGCACACTGCTTGTACTCACCACAAACGCGCGAAGTAGACATTTGGGGTCTTCATTGAGGTACACACACAACGCCTTCAGGATGCATTCACGTCCTCCATCAACATCATCCTGCATCAAGGAAGGATACATTATTTTATGGAATTTTAACAAGGAACACACACAATGCCTTCAGGATGCATTCACGTCCTCCATCAATGTCATCATCATCCTGCATCAAGGAAGGATACATTATTTTATGGAATTTTAACAAGGAACACATACAATGCCTTCAGGATGCATTCACATCCCCCAGAGAGAGAGAGAGAGAGAGAGAGAGACAGACAGACAGAGAGAGAGACAGACAGACAGAGAGAGAGACAGACAGACAGAGAGAGAGAGAGATGAAAACAGTCAAATCTTTTTGTTTCTGATCAACTGTTGCATGCACTGTGATGTCATCATCATCCTGCATCAAGGAAGGATACATTATTTTATGGAATTTTAACAAGGAACACATACAATGCCTTCAGGATGCATTCACATCCCCCATCAACATCATCCTGCATCAAGGAAGGATAAATTATTATTTCATAGAATTCTATGTCAACACTAATCAGCACTATCCCAAAATTCTCAAATTCTCTTACCTCAGTCATGCAAGCCAAAATGTTCTCTAGGCGTTTGTCAATCTGTCCTCCTCTGTTTTTGAACAGCTTCAGCAGCTTGTCAGACAATATGTCTAGCTGGGACAGGAATCTCGACTGCAAGGGCATTGTAGTTATTCTCTTGAATTCAGCATTTATCTGAAGACACAAAAGAGACAAATCACATACAACTTATAATGCCAAACTCTATGCTAACTTCATATAGGACAGTGGTTCTCAAGCTTTTTTTGAACAAACGCCCCCTTGGCCTCATCATAAGCCTGACAACACCCCCCTTAGTATTAAAAAAGAATGCCCCCCAATAGCAACTAAGCACCTCTCCCTATCGGCTGTATCCTTCCCACCGCCCCCCTAGAGCTCCCTACCGCCCCCGTTGAGAAACACTAATATAGGGCATAACTCGTCTACTTCAAAAATCGAGAGAGAGAGAGAGAGAGAGAGAGAGAGAGAGAGAGAGAAAGAGAGAAAGAAAGAAAGAAAGAAAGAAAGAAAGAAAGAAAGCGCGCAAGAGAGAGAGAGCAAGAGAGAGAGATAAAAACAGTCAGTCAAGTCTCTGTTTTTGACCAACTGTTGCATGCGCACAGTGATGCAAAATTAAAGCATTCCATGTCTTAAATGTGCATGGACATTCTGAAAACATGCATGAATACCTTGCAGGGCGACCAAAGTCCCGAGTTTGCGCTTCTAATGGGTCAGCAAATCGCCTTGCTGTCAGCAAAATGCCTTGTTGGAACGACTATGAGCGCCCCTTACAACGCCACATTCACCTGAGAGAGAGAGAGAGAGAGAGAGAGAGAGAGAGAGAGAGACAGAGATAGAGAGAGAGACAGAGAGAGAGAGAGAGACAGACAGAGAGAGAGAGAACAACAGTCAAGTTTTTCCGTTTTTTGAATTTTTTCACCAACTGTTTCATGCACCGTGATGCAAAATTAAAGCATTCCATGTCTTAAATGTGCATGGACATTCTGAAAACATGCATGAATACCTTGCAGGGCGACCAAAGTCTCGAGTTTGCGCATATAATGGGTCAGCAAATCGTGACTTGTTGGAACGACTATGAGCGCCCCTTACAACGCCACATTCACCTGAGAGAGAGAGAGAGAGAGAGAGAGAGAGAGAGAGACAGACAGACAGAGAGAGAGACAGACAGACAGAGAGAGAGACAGACAGACAGAGAGAGAGAGAGATGAAAACAGTCAAATCTTTTTGTTTCTGATCAACTGTTGCATGCACTGTGATGCAAAATTAAAGCATTCCATGTCTTAAATGTGCATGGACATTCTGAAAACATGCATGAATACCTTGCAGGGCGACCGAAGTCCTGAGTTTGCGCATATAATGGGTCAGCAAATCGTGTCTTGTTGGAACGACTATGAGCGCCCCTTACAACGCCACATTCACCTGAGAGAGAGAGAGAGAGAGAGAGAGAGAGAGAGAGAGAGAGAGAGAGACGAAAACAGTCAAATCTTTTTTTTCTGACCAACTGTTGCATGCGCACAGTGATGCAAAATTAAAGCATTACATGTGTTAAATGTGCATGGAACATTCTGAAAATGTGCATGAATACCATCTACTTGCTGCACCCCAGTACCATAATCAAGCAAGACTAACTTACCAAACAAGACCAAGTTTAGTACAATCACACAATACATACAAAATAACGGAAAGATAATGACATTAAGTAATGTGCATTTAGCTGCTACAAGACAGAACTACCGTTATGACATGCATGTCCTTGGCAATTACGCGCCATTTAGCTAGCCATGCTAACACTGGTGAATGTTAATTTTAACCAGCCTTCGCTGCTAACACTGTATTACACAATATGGGGCACTGAACCTAATGTTCCCTCGAACTCAACATTTCGGATTTTTTTTTTTTAACTTTACCTTGCAAATAAGTATTTCACTCGTCTTTTAATCTCCGAAGTGAAAAAAGTTCTTCACGATGCTAACAGACATAACTACCGTAAAGACTTGTACCGGTATGTCCTTGGCAATGATGAGCCAGTTACATTGAGAGTCTCAATGGCCAGTTAGCTAGCCACGCTAACACCATTGCCGGTGAACGTTATTTTTTAGCCAGGCTTCCTACTGACATCGTGTTACACAATATGGGGCACTGAACCTAATGTTCCATCGAACTCAACTCAAACTCAACATTTCGGAAAGATATTAGTAATTTTACCTTGCCAATAAATCCTTCCATCGTCAAATAATCTCCGAAGTGTAAACGTTGTTCCCTCCACAGCCGATTCTGTAGTTACTCTTGTCGAGGCAGATGAGAAAGGAAAGATGGTGGGTGTGCACTCACGGCATAAGTGTGCTTAGAATCATCTTTTTTCTTCCAACTGTCAACTGTCTTCCCACAAATGACCTCTTGTACAAGCAGGAGAGAAACAGAAAATTTCTGGATCTACTTCGCCTGATTGCCGACCATAGCTGAAGCTGAGGCAATTTCAAAAGCGTTGCGTCACCGCTAGGGCAGGGCCCAGGCAGCATCTCAACCTCGTTTGAGTTTTTAATGACGTGTTTAGAATCAGATTGGGCGGAGATTAAAAAAAAACCTAACAATTTCATGTTTTCTCAGCATGAATTTATCTAACAAATTGTTCACCGTCCTGAATATAATAGTTCTACATGATTTATACATGTTTGGAGAAGGAACATGAAACAATCATTTTCAATATACTAAATAATTACTTAAACATTCAACAACCCCTGATTTCCATTCTTTTCAGTGTATTAACTCCCAATATTAATACATAATTCAGATACTTCATGGTTATTCTTTGAAACTTCATGGTTATTCTTTGAAACTTCATGGTTATTCTTATACAATTATATGATATTGACACACGTCAAAAATGATCCGGATTCATTTTTTATATACACTGTGTGCAGAATTCTTAGGCAAACGTGTTTTTTTTTACCATATTGTCTTTTTTATGCATATTTTCCAAAAGCAATTTCGGATTTAAGCATTTGTATAAAAATATGGGGCTGTGGTCGAAGGTGCCAAAAACCTTATATCAGGTGTGCATAATTATTAGGCAACTTTGTTGTCTTCTTGGAAAATTGGCCACAAAATAGATATAACAAACTCTGAAAAGTCGATTCGGATGTCGTCTGTGGCTGTCGTGAAATTATGAAATGAATCATTACAAAGTCACCAGTCTCGTAGGAAATGTCACTGCCAAAATTGAGAAGAATTTAAGGTGGAACTACAAAAAAGTATTACCCTGCAGTCCTATAATATTACACAACAGAAACCTACACCGAGTGTCCAGAAACACAGGGCATTGAGCACTCAGAGATATGGCCAAGGACAGGTAAGAAGGGATGACATCAGACAAGTTAATTAAGTCAAGACTGGGTCAAAAATACCTGGGGACAGAGTTTTCAAAGTTAGGCCTTTTATGGAATTGGGAAAGTGACTCTTGACAGACAGGGTGGATGAGCCCATGGCTGGATCATTGAGAGGAAGACATTTGCATCTTTTCAAGACCATGGTATTTATGATGTATTTTGCTGGCATTTAAGTGGAACTCAGGAACTCAATTCACCTTTCCGCGGCCACCCCCCAAAATGGTAACTGACCAATCATAGCATAGCAACAGTTACTAAGCTCGGGACCTTGGTCAAGCCAGCCGTTTTGATGAATGGAAGTCTATGAGAGAGATCCCGAGTTTGGAAGATAAAAAGAAATGTTGCGCGTTTGGCGTGTGTAATTCCGACAACGGAGACACAACAAGTTGGAGGGAGGGGTTACATTTCATTCCTTCCCAAAACCAAAGACCGAGATGGAGAAATTCCTGCTGTGGGCTAAACAATGTGGACTACCCCACCACCAGCAACATGTAAACAGAAGCCACTAGGCAAGCTAAGGTAAGCAGCTATTTTAATGTCGCTAAAATCCACCTACCTCATTGAAAACGTGATGATACCACTACTTCAAATACAATTTAGTAGCACTACCTTGCATTTTGGGCAGCTAGAACTGTGTGGATGATCATAATAATAACGCATAGCTGGATTGAATGGGTTAGCCTCATTTAGCATAGGCTAGCTGTACTTTTATTGTCACTGTTGACTGTTCTGTTCATATTGTGCATGCAAGTAGCAACCAAACTAATGTTAATGTTGTGTACAGTTGAAAAGTTTATCTTGTACAATGGCTTTTAAAGTGGGATGCCACTTGTTCGCTTGTAGTAAACAAGCATCAGCTACTGGGCAAAGTATTCTGCTATTAACTTAGTTAGAATCCCACCTCATGTAACCATTGCAACTGAACTGAGATTGAATAATAATTAATAGTATTGATTTAAGATCCCAGGTGTGCTGTACTTCACAATGTGCATTTTATTTTAGTGCCTTCCATCAGAGATGATTTAGTTATAGGCCTACATTGCAAACATTAATAGAGATTGTTGTACCCAGTCACCGTTCTCAAAACATCAACAAAACATCTTAGCCCTACACTAACATGCATCAACCTTGCATTACTATGAAAATGTAATGGAAAGTCAAACTGGTTGTTTACATGGTAGGAGAGAGCTCAAACTCCACTGAACACCTTAACACTGTGGAACAAAGTGCTTCAAACACCAGTGACCATGGTGTGTGTGTGTGTGTGTGTGTGTGTGTGTGTGTGTGTGTGTGTGTGTGTGTGTGTGTGTGTGTGTGTGTGTGAGCGAGAGATATTATTTATATGCAGTTTGTTAACTTTTCCTGTTGTTGTTGTTCGTTGTTTACAGATCCCACCACTGATCATGGAGATGAGCTTCAGATGTTGAGGGACATGGTGGCCACTCAGAAGGCTGAGATAACCAAGCTGACTGTACAACTAGAGGCAAAGGATGTACAGCTCCAACAACTTGGATACAAACTCCATTTACACACTACTTTGGTGTTAAAACCAGAGTCTGTGCATGAAAGTGATGTGTTAGGCTATTTCCAGTAGGCTACTGCGCTTGATTCACCTATGAGCAGTTTAATACCTTGTATGAGTTCAACATTTTAAATAATCCAGGTACAGTGGCACACCAGACCTTCCTTTGTGTAGTGAGCTGTTATTGACACTGATGACATTTAGACAAGTATTTGGTTACAAAAGATTCCACATCAGTTTACAGAATGTGAGCACAATATTTAATCAGTCAACATCAGCCCTGTGTGTATTTATTGTGTATTATGTATTGATTATTTTGTTATTGTGTATTAAATACCATCCATCATCATGCATATTGTCATGACCTGTGTATTTTCATTTTTTCCTTAAATTCTTTAACCCATTTCATGTCATGGTGAGTTACCTGATGACTTAAGCCACTCCAAGAGGGTATGTGTGGTCTGCAACAACAGTGATGTCCACAGGAGGTTTGCACCAAATAGCTCAGGTGTTCCTGTCTGCCTTTGTAGGAGAGCCAGTTTGTCACCTGTCACATTGAAGTTCCAGGGGGGAGGGCAGTAGGCCTACAACAAAATTCTCTCTAACTTCCACTGTTTACAATGTAGCCAATGTATTTGTAGATTACTGGAAATATTTATCTATTTACTGAACTGTAGGCTTACTGGTTTCCTAGTGACCGTAAGAGACACCTTATAGAAACACCTTTGCTTTTGGAGCAACCACAGATGACACAGGCACTGGTTTTATTTTGGTATAATTGTGCCATTGCTGTGTGAAGCTTTTGGAGGATTGGGGTTCCAAAGGGTTGCCTTTCACTTGAATGAGGTCAAATGTGTTGAACAAGCCAAGTCAACGATAAGGGAGCAATAGACTGGAGCGCTACAGGTGGGAATGTTTACATTTGGCATCTGTTACCATCACATGGGTTTAATGCAACAAATATGATAATCATGTGCATTTTAATGCAACGTATGATAAAGGTGACTTACCCTGCTTTAGGTCTAGGCCTACAAATGCACTGCTGCTCTTGTAAATTATTAGGTGCTTGCCTCTTACATTGGGATCTGTAGGCTTTACCCTCTGTCTCATCTGGCTACAAACACAGCATATAATGTTGTGGATGTAGCCTTTAAGCCTGTTGCAGACCTTTTTGTCAACTTTTATCTTATATTTTGACAAATTGCTTGTGATTTCCATGGGCAGAGCCGAAATTGACAGGGGTGAAAACATGTCGCATGCCATTCATTCTAATGCTGAGAACCTGGAATACGTAAAAGCTTGACTCGCATAGCAACCGTTGCTAAGGGGGGGAGGAGTTTGCGGAAAGATCAATTAAGTGTGCACATTGCTGATCTAGCCATAGAATCATCTACCTGGTCCATTAACAGTCACCTTCACTAGTTCATAAAACCATTGAAAAAAACCATCTTATAACGATTCAAGGCCTATCCCTTTCTTCACCTGACAGAAGCAGAATTCATGCATCAAAGCAGGTGCAATTGAATATCATCAGATGAAAGCAGAGACGTTCAAAACTCATTTTTGACTTTCAAATGTTCACAGGCAAAGCTCAATAACAATCTGTTATGCACTGCCTTTAGTAAAGGGGTTCTTCTGTGATGATGGCCCCAAAGCCCAATATGATGACAAGCCCTAACAACTGTCTTTCTTGGGGTGGGGGGGGGGGGGGGGTGAGGCCAGGTCAATAACAATCATCTAGGCAGGTGTCCAATGCTTCTTTGGTCTAATGAGGCTAAGCAGTTTCCACAGTTACACATAGTGGAAGGATATCAAGTGTATCTGTTATTCAGCCTCAGACACAGGGAGTCTGGGTCTGAATCTGGATTGCTGGGTCTTCCAACAATATTATAACCCAATGCATTCATTTAGATTAGTTCAGAGGTTCTTCAATGACACTAAAACCATGATATTGGAATCACCCGCTCATAGTCCAGTCCTCAATCCCACTGAGAGTCTGTGGTTAATGTCTATGCTCAGCATCCATGTGATTTTGACCAGCTAGAACACTTTGCAGTGAAGAAATGGGCCAAAATCCCTAGTGGGGCACGAGCCAACCTATCAGAGCCTGTTGTCAGTTTTGGTTCATAAATGGCGCCATATTGACTATTAATGATCAGGGGGCTAATAATTTTGTCCTTGTCATTTTTGCCCTTTTTTGTTTAAACTCATCGTAACAATAGAAAAATCCAAATTCAACTCATTGAACATTATTTCCATCAGTGTATTTGTTTCCAGAATAACAGAAACGGTGAATAATGGTAATTCTTACTGAGAAATCAAGAGAAATGTCGAATTTCAGGAGGGGGGCTAATAATATCGTCCTCAACTGTATTGCCTCAGCTGACATTCCCGGCCTGCTGCTGTGCAGGCCAGCTCTTCCCGGCAGAGAGATACACAGAGAAAGAGACAGCCACCACCCGCTACAGATCAGCCATCAGCATCAGCAGCAATCAACAGCTGTAGGCCTAGGCCTACTTGCCTGGTTAACACCAGACCTAATCCCAAGTGAGATTATGAAATTGTCTTTCAGATCGAAACCATTACAGTATGTAGAACTAAAGGCAATATGGGAGTTCGCAGGCTGTAGGCCTACCTGAAAAGGGGCCCACGGTGACACCTAGCCCCAGTGGAACCCATGGGGCCATGTCACTCTAGAAATATGGCCTGTGAATAAAACACAGTAAATAATGTGAAGTCTTGCCACAAAAAGAAAAAAACTGTCTCAATGAACCTAAATTGTGTCCTAAACATTTCAGCCTGGGTCATTTCTTTACCTATTAGTCCCCCATTTCATAGAAAACGTAGGCTGCATCTCGTCCAACTCACAATTCTTCTTAACTAAAGCACTTTCACAAGGTGCAGCTGCCAATGACGCACGAAATTGTATCCATTCTGGTACGGAATGTCAGCTCACTACAGACGCAAGGACTTGAGCCGCATGTCTTCCGTGGGGAGGAGGCAAAAAGCTGAGTGCAAACTGTCAATTCAGCACAGCACACCGGTATTGGCTTGATTTGTACAGTAGGCCTACACTGTCTAAAATACTAAAACTGGGGCTAGCTTACACAATAGGCCTACATGCAGTGTTAATTCAACAAGGATCACGTTCTTACTCAAATATGACCTGAATTAACAGTAGGCCTAATAGGCCTACTCACATGCGCGTTATGCCCAATATAGGCCTACTTCCCCAGTGTTAACATTTTCTGTGTTAACTTCACACTGTTCGGTGTTATCTCAAATAAAATTGGTCAAGTGTTTGTTGCGTTAACTGCTAAATGTTAAGGCTATGGCTGCGAGACTCTGGAAAACCTAGCAAATGCCGCTGAATAGGAAGTGATCAAAAAGTTATGGGAGAAGTCCTAAAACAAATAGACACAGTGGCAGGCGAACTCGGCCTACTACAGCCTACGGGTAGTGGGCCGACTGTCATCGGACGCCACAACCACCAAGCCAGTGCAAAAACGAACATTTCGTTTACGAATTGTCGGGCTACTACCGGTATATGGGTTTGAGCCGACAGCAGAAGCCAATTCCGCGCGAAATTGTATCAATTCTGGTACGGAATGTCGGCCCACCACAGACGTACGTACGTCAGCCGCCTGCCATTATACGGAAGTAGCCAATGCAGCGCGAACTTGACATTTCATCTTCTGACACGAGACGCCAGAGACATAAGGTAAGGGTCCGTTTTGATTTAGGCCTACTTGTGTCAACGTCAGGAAGGCTAGGCATACTTTTAACGATATGACTGCATATACTTATCGTGGTGTAGCCTATAACAAACATGCTTTCTCCTTAGATGTTTTACGTAGTCGCATTCGAAGACGGCGGTGTGGAGACCGTCCCCTACACGTGGGTGGAGGGGGACATGGACTTGTGCGCCTGGCCCGGACAACTTCGAGGCAAGGCCCTGGCTGATGCCATTAGGACCGCCCAGCCCCCGAAGCGCACCTGGAGAAGGTATAAAGCCAGGGTGCTCTTCATTAATGGTAGGTCTGAAATTAATTCTTGCAAAGTCTCTTTCACTCACTGATCACAGTGTCTATGCTATTTCGATAGGCCTATTATACATTTAAAAAATGCTGCCCTACAATAGGATATACATATACATGTAGGCCTACTTATTATAGGGCCTACCTTCATTAGGTATGTAGGCTATTGCAATATATGATGACACCTTATGACAGCTTTCTTTTCCAACACAGTTTGCATTGATAACGGAAATATAGGCCTAGTGCTGAACTGTTAAGCCTGTTCTCTTTATTTTCCCAGCACTTAACTGTCCTGTGTTGTAAGTCAATGTTGAAGGAAAGCCTTCTAAAGACATATATGAAGAGTTCAGATGCAAAACCCCCTAACTCCATTTCTGAAGACCTGCTCTTCTATATTTTTAGAGAACCCCGCTGTTGGTTTGGTTTACATTCATGTACTTGATAATACATATAAATAGTTATATTACATAAATAACATTCTAAAAATTGCACTTTTGATAGCTTTGTATTAGGCTAAATAAAAATGAATTAAGATTATTTTCTGAAAAGGCACTTGGGGGGTTTTGCATCTGAACTCTTCATATATAAATCAGCAAGATGCATACACAGGCCTACAAAACTTAATTTGAACTGTATTCTGAATAGACAGTTTCACGGAGGCCAGGAGGAGGACTGTGGAAGCGGAGTAGGCCTACCAAGCAGGTGACTACATTTTTGCCCATGTAGCCAATGGAAAGTGTAGCCTAATTTTCACAGCTATCTCGGCATATTGTCCAAAATGTTACGGGTGTATGAGACTAATTATTGTTGTGCACTGTACATAGCCTGCAATACCTTAATAGACAAATAAAAGCTTAGGCCTGTAGTTTGTATACAGGTCCACCATATGACACCACAAAGCTTTCAATCAAACTTTAGATATTCTGGTATTGAAATGGTTAGATCACCCTTAATCTATGAGAAATGAAGAGCCTCGATGATTCCCAGACCTGATTTATGAATGATAGCCTTTCAATAGCTAGCCAACACTCTGGCGTCTCATGGAGCAAATTGATTAACCCTATTGTTTTGCTTTGTGTTTCTGATATCATTTTCAGATGGTGCTCAGCCCAGCCCAGCCCCGGGACGATAATTTTAATAAATGAATTCAAATTGAATTGTACCTGTCTTGTACTTTTGTGTTTATCGGCCTTAAGACATAAACCATGCAATTAAAGTAACACCTCATGAGGAGCCTAAGAATAAGACTAGACAGCATAATGCAACTGACCAAAGTGCTTTGTGTCTAAAACCGGAATGGTCAAATTTAATGATAAGGAGGTACACATTTTCATCGCCATATACGTAGGGCCACAAGTCAGTTTCTCACTGACTGTTGAATGTCTAAAAGGAATCAGGGCTCGATATTCACCTGCTAACCGGCCAAATGTTGGTCAAACTTGTCTGTTGCTGGTAATAATTTCAATGTCATGCAGGTAGCTCTGTACTTGGTTTTACTTGGTATGATATATCAGATAGCCCTCTGGTTTTTGCCCTGTGTGTTAATTGTTTGCATTAACTTAAAGAGAAAGCTCTAGACCTGCTTGATGTATTTCCATGTAGAAAGCTGTACAACCTTCTTGCTTTAGCACCTCACCTAATACAAAGATTTATGGTTCTTATCAGGACCGTATTAAGACGCTGTGGTGCACCCGTGCACTACACACATCACAGGTGCCCCTTTTATGAACAGCATAAGTTTGTGTCATGTGGTGCCCCCTAACTTGCTGCAAATGGTTGGTGCCCCTGGGCAGGCCATTATGGTTAATATCTATATTAAAATCATACTATCAACAAAACTGTGTCTCGTACTGAATGTGACTCTTGTCACAGCCTGGCTCAGAACCACAAAAATGTGACAAGGTGAGAGGTCTTTTGTTTTTTTCCAGCAACAGATAGCCTATGTGGCAGTAGACAAAGGGAGAGAAGATATTGCCTCAGCTGACATTCCCGGCCTGCTGCTGTGCAGGTCACAGCTCTTCCCGGCAGAGAGACCTAATCACAAGTGAGATTATGAAATTGTCTTTCAGATCGAAACCATTATGTAGAACTAAAGGCAATGGGAGTTCACAGGCTGTAGGCCTACCTGAAAAGGGGGTGTGATGAAGCGGTCTGCACACTGTGTATTAACTCCAAGAATACATTATTTCATTTAAACATATGAGGAAGATCCCTCATATAGGCCTGAGGAAGATCCCTCTGTTGGATCGAAACGTTGCCACATGTTTAAATGAAATAAAGTATTCTTGTAGTTAATACAGAGTGTGCAGACCGCTTCATCACACTACCTACTACTTTTTGTCTGGCACCTGGACAACTACCTGTGGATGTGCGCACCCTACCTTCCAACACTACCTGAAAAGGGGCCCACGGTGACACATAGCCCCAGTGGAACCCATGGGGCCGTGCCACTCTAGAAATATGGCCTGTGAATAAAACACAGTAGGCCTAAATAATGTGAAGCTTTGCCACAAAAATCCCATGCAGTATCAGCCTTTTGATTTGTGTAGGTGGAGACAACTACAGGCATGAATGACCAAATGCGAAATGAACCTAAATTGTGTCCTAAACACACTCATTTCAGCCTGGCTATTTCTTTACCCATTACTCCCCCTTTCATAGAAAACGTAGGCTGCATCTCGTCCAACTCACAATTCTTCTTAACTAAAGCACTTTCACAAGGTGCAGCTGCCAATGACGCGCGAAATTGTATCCATTCTGGTACGGAATGTCAGCTCACTACAGACGCAAGGACTTGAGCCGCATGTCTTCCGTGGGGAGGAGGCAAAAAGCTGAGTGCAAACTGTCAATTCAGCACAGCACACCGTTACTGTTTTATTGGCTTGATTCATGGCACACTGTCTAAAATACTGTAAACTGGGGCTAGCCTACACATGTTGCAGTGTTAATTCAACAAGGATCACGTTCTCACTCAAATTTATGACCCGAATTTACATAGGCCAACGCAAACTTTAGGCCCTACATGCCCTAGCCTATGTGTTTCATTTTCTGTGTTAACTTCACACTGTTCTGTGCTATCTTCAATAAAACTGGCCAATTGTTCGTTGCGTTAACTTCTAAATGTTAAGGCTACGGAATGGCTGCGAGACTCTGGAAAACCTAGCAAATGCAGCTGAATAATCAAAAAGTTAAGGCAGGGAAACAAGATTCATGGTAGTCAGGCGAATTCAGCCTACTACACAAATACGGGTAGTGGGCCGACTGTCATCAGACGCCACAACCGCCAAGCCAGCGCAAAAACGTCCTATTCTATACAAATTGTCGGGCTACTATACTAGTGCGTGTTTGAGCCGACAGCAGAAGCCAATTCCGCGCGAAATTGTATCAATTCTGGTACGGAATGTCGGCCCACTACAGACGTACGTACGTCAGCCGCCTGCCATCCTACGGAATGAGCCAAGTTCAGCGCGAACCTGTCACTTCTTCTGACACCGATCTGGTAAGCAGCCGTTTTGATTTACTCTTGTCAAAGTCAGGAAAGTTAAACGATTATATGAATGCATATAGTTCACTGCAATAGCATAACAAATCCATAGCCTACTAATAGTAGAATAGCTTTTTATCTCCTTTTAACTGTAGCCTAGGCTACATTTGGATGTGTTATATCAATGTCGTTACAGAACCAATGACAATGTATTAGAATAGACCTATTCGTAAACAGGCTTACTAGGCCTACTAATAATTAATGTGGAACTGTTGATTTGGTAGGCTATTTGTGTGCAATGTAGTGCCAACTAAAACTACTTTTAGCGACAGTTGTCAGGCTATGCATTTAAAGTTGTCAAACCTGCACTACGAACTATTAAAAGTTGTCAAACCATACTACTGCACTACGAACTATTGCACATTTTCTTGTGTAGCATAAACGACATTTAAAACAGCTTCTAGTCTTGCAAAGTAACCTGGCATGATCGTTAAGCATGCCTTCCCAGTTGGCTTGAAGTAGGCTATGCAACCCACGCTTGTCAAGCTTTAACGTTCATGCCGGCAAACATGGATCCGTCATCAAACGACGGCTACCATACAACGGAAAGCCAAATATCAAATCCGATGTAAGCCCTATACGTGCCTTTCCATTCGCCCATAGAGATGCTAACAGAATAAAACGTCATCCGTGTGCATTTTTCTTCTTCTGATCAGATCAAAATAAATCTCCTGCATCGGTAGACGGGCTAGCCGACTCTGTCCTAATTCCACTGTGTACTCAGATGGTACAGCACATGCAACTGTAGTCTATACACATTTGTGAGAAGTAGCAGGATACATGACAGAGACAGATTCAGTTGTGGTTTGCTCAGACAAGATACCGGTTGTTCTACAGCTAACCTCATCTACTCAGCATTTGGCTCTGTCATGTCTTGTGTTATGTGCCACCTAGTGGATAAAAATAAAAATGCAAGTGTGTGTGTGTGTGTTTCATCTTATCTGTTTCCCTAGGTTGACGAAAACGAAGCAGAGAAACCATTCAAGCATTAAAAGGTACAACTACTGTGAACTCGTTCATTGCTGCCGTTAGGATGGATAGACTTTATCTTAGAAGGAGAGCATTGAAACGAGTACAAGCATTAGTTTGCAATGAGGAAGAGGACACTTTCGAGGACACTTTCGCCTCTGGTGAACATAGAACTCTTCTCAATCATAGTGAGATGAGCGAGGAAATGATTCAGCAGGATCATAGACAGGTAGGCCTATGTGTTAGTGATGCGTCAGGTGATGATGATGATGATGATGATGATGATGATGGTATAGGAAATAGTAGGCCTATGACATGGGATGAATCGCTGTGTAATTGGGCAGTTCATTTCAAGGTTTCTTTAGTAACTTTGACAGGTCTTCTCACCATCTTGAGAGTCCACCATCCAAGATTGCCAAAAGATGCTAGAACACTCCTCAGAACCACGACAACTTACGAAATTCAGGATCTTTTTGGTTGCACGTACCTCTATTTTGGAATTTTGAAGGCCTTTGAGAAAAGTTTTACCAAAGTATGGTCTCATATTCCAGACAGGCATATCTTTCGATTGCAGTTGAATGTAGATGGCTTACCTTTGTTCAAAAGCACTTCAGTACAGTTTTGGCCCATCCTTGGCTTGATTCATGGTGTTGTAAAAAAAAACCTGCCGTCATTGCTCTCTTTTGTGGCACCTCAAAGCCTAATTCTCTGACTGAGTATTTACGTGATGTTGTTGGGGAATTACAGCACCGGAGTACAGGTTTTGTGTTTAATGGGAAGATGTGCTTCATAAGGGTGACTTCTGTCATTTGTGATGCCCCAGCCAGAGCTTTTATTAAAGGAATAAAATCTCTGGTTATTCTGGTTGTGATAAGTGTTCCCAAACAGGCTTTTATTATAAAAACCGAATGACTTTCCCCGAGTGTGCAAGCCAATGTTGCACTGACCAGTCTTTTGCAATTATGTCTGATGAGGACCATCATATTTCCATGTCTCCTTTAAGTCGCGTAGGTTTTGGCATGGTGACGTGCTTCCCTCATGACTATATGCATCTAGTCTGTCTTGGAGTTGTACGTAAGCTGTTAGATTTATGGATTGCATCTGGGCCTTTTTCTTGCCGCTTGTCTTCTCGTCAGATTTAGCAAATTTCTAGGAAGTCAAGACAGTATATTCCAGTGGATTTTGCTATCCGAGACGTTGAGATGGAAAGCCACAGAGTTGCGTCAGTTTTTATTGTACACGGGGCCACTGACACTACGCAATGTGTTGTTGCCTTCTGTTTATCACAACTTTATGTTGCTATCTGTTGCCATTTTCATCCTTGCCAGTCCATCAATGTCTGCAACATTCCATGATTTTGCACACCATTTGCTTGTTTCATTTGTAACCCACTTTAGCGAATTGTATGGTCCTGAATTTGTTTCTTACAATGTTCATGGTCTTACCCATCTCTGTGAGGATGTTAAACGTCATGGGCATCTAGACTTAAAGGAATAGGTCGGTATTTTGCATTTGGGACCTTAATTATGGTGTATCATACACTGAGCTACCCACCTGTGTCACTTTTGTTTGATTTGAAGCCTTCCGTGAGATTTTGGGTTTGGGCGATATCCACAAACCACCATACAACGGGAGTCAGCGGGGCACAGACTTTAAATCCGTCGTACACGCATAAACAGTATTTTCTTATTTTGTTTAGGGTCATACAATTACGTTTCCGCCTCATTTCAATATTTAAATCTCCCGGGTTCAGTGAACGAATTAAAAATCTGTATTGACTGAGGTGTGCCACGTCATCTTTCTGCGACGCTCATTCTGACAGCCAGCCAGCTCTGCTCCGGCAGTCGGCAACATGATAAAGTAACAAGAAGCAAACGTTGAAGCTCTCGGTTTTTAACAGTTCTTCGGCTAGAACTTTGCTATGGATTGAATGTGCGCATATACTGGATGCTGAAACTAAACGACAAGCTTTATGAAACCGTGGCATTTTGCGTTGAGATGGAAAAGGAACGCGCCACACTCTCCTGGATACGAGGCTACGTGTGTGCGGCTTTTGCGCCAAAGGTCTTTCTACCAGCAAAACAAAATAGCAGGACAGAAGTGACAGCGTCAGAAACAAAACATTGCTGTTCCGATTGCTGATGGAGACAACAGAGGTAAGGACATATTATGTATCTTGAGTTTTTGAATGGCTAATCTTGGTGTCGCCTCAAACTAGCTCTCAGTGCCTTCATATGGCTGTTCATGCTACCAGCTACAGATAGTCAAATGAATCAAAGCTACGTTTGGTCTCAAACAAAATTGTACACGGAAAATAGTAGTCCTTCAGTAGGCAAGACAATCACAACATATGATAAGCCTGTCAAAGCCCTGCACCAAATCATGGAGTAGGTCGACTGTGGTTTTCACTTTTACTGCTAGTAAAACTGACGGCACGTAATTCGACTGTCTAGCCAATAACTGGTAGGCCTACATTGCTTGATCTTCAGGTCATACTAGTTGTAGGTTTTACAGTGATACTGGTGTATTGACACACTTCTTTTTTATTATTTAGAAAGACAGGAGAAGGTCAAGACTCAAGAGCTGGACTTTCCATGACGTCCTCACTCGACCCCTGTGAATAGCAGCCCACCGTTGACCAGCCATCAGTATCTAGGCCTACTGTGCAGTCATTTCCTGACCCGGTTTCTCACTAGCCCTTCGCAGACGAACACTACCACCTGAAGACGGTCGTCTGGATAATACTTCGGTTTGGCACCGGCATGGTCTACCACAAAGGTAAACACATCAGGCCTACCACTCCACTGCATTTGTTTTAGAAGTCTAAACAACACACCAGTGTGTATTCCATAGGCGAGTTATCACATGAACACATTTTATGTGTAAAAACTGAAATGTTGTTGCAACACATGGGATATGTGTGGCTCAGGGGAAAAAACAGTTATGAGCCACGTTTGTAGTATTTCCCATACAGTACACCATTCATACTAATTATAATATTAGTTACTAATACTAATATAATATTAATTATAATTACTTTCGTGTCGATATTTTTCAAAGGGTTTTTCCATCCAGTATTACTCTGGCAAAATGCCCATTGCTTTCCTGTCTAATATTATAAAAAAAAGTCCAGTGGCCTTCAACTAACACCTTTTGACTTATCACGGTGTATCTGGAGAGCAGACAATCTTCTTTATGAGTTTCACATTCTGTTACATTACTGCCATCACCTACTGTGCACTCATGTGATTGGCCTTTACCATTCCTGTTCAATGGCCATACATAATACATTACAATTGTCATTTCTATTTTCCAGATAGACGCCAGACCTTCTGAAAGGACCTAATGGACTGAGTGCTGGAAAGGAGACAACCCCTCTATAGAATAAACTGAGTGTAACAAACACTCCACCACGAAAACTCTCCACTCCAGTCCCAAGGAGTAATCATTTCGGAAGGTCCTAAACACTATTTATCTAAAATACTTTCTGATGTTTGATAGTGACATCTTGGTTACCCAATAAGACATTTCTTACATTATTACAAGATTCTTCACTTCTTCCTACATTGTTAATGACTGAATGATTACAATTATGATGTACACATTGTTATTGGTCACACCTGCTGACATTAAAGTCCCAGTACAATCTTCTCTCTTTTCCTTTATGTAAAGAAGGTAAAGTAATGACACTTGAGGCAGTAATGACAAATGGATAAATGTGTAAAATTTATTTTCAATGGCCATCAAATTATATTGATGACCTAAGTTCAAGAGAGTCCTTGTGCACAAGCCCTCAGCAATGCAGGTGCTGATGTGAGGCAGGAGAAGGTGAACAATGAACAAAATTCAAGACATTTCACACTGCTTAGTTCTTTTTCTTCCTTCATTTTTCTGAGCTAACAACGCATTTTGCCCTGTGTGTCAAAATAAAGTAAGAAAAAGAATGGTAAGCAGTGTGCGGTGTCTTTTGAATTATGTAGATAATCTCTTCCTGTGAGTCCAAGATATTGTGCAGGTGAAAGTTGAGAAAGTGTCCCTATGATTGTTACAATGGAATGATGCATGAAATTAATTTACAAATGTTATCAAAAGACATGGAATATTACATTTTCATTTCATTGCATTTTTTTTTAAAAATGCATTGCACTTAGCTGACGCTTTCATTTACCAAAAGTGGTATTGGTTACAGTCCCTGGAACAATGTGGGGTTAGGTGCCTTGCTCAAGGGCACTTCAGCCATGGATGGAGATGTAGGGAGAGGTCAGGAGGGATTCGAACCAGCTACATTTGGTCCAATAAGGGGTCCCCCACAATGCACCTAAGATGTGTAATGTCAAATTATGTGTAGTATTACCAACTAGATTTATAACTTCATTGTAATTACTCAATATAACACAAGATGATAAGTCAATGTAGAGACTCTGACTCCATCCAGCATATGGTATGGTGGGAGATGGATGAGGGTCATGATGCACCTTGGATGACCCTTCTGTACTGTAACCTGGCCGCAGACGTTCAGCTCCCAGGGCGCTGGGCGCTGTGTACAGCATTTCCTACAAGACAGATGATCACAATACAGCAAGTAAGAGGTAGGGACACTTCAGTCAATGAGTACAACCACAGCTTATGTTCATAAATAATTGGATAATCCACTGACATGAAACACAACAGAACAAATAATAATCTATACAATCGTGGCACTAGCTGTGAAGTTACTACTAACGTCACTGACTGACCCCAATATCGACAAAGCTGTCTGGGCATAGTAAATCAAACAGAATTTACAAATTCCTCGGCGACTTACTCAATTGAAAGCTGTGTGTTCCTGTGAGTTTTGGCTATAATCTCCGATTCAACTTCGAAGAATGTTGATACCAGCTCGATTCGTCATGGCGAGAATATCCTCCAGAGTTACTTGGCACCTTCCTAAATAAATAAAGAAGTGCGTCACTACATCAGATCAGTATCACACTGTAAAACCTCTAAGTGATATGACATGAGAATCAATGTAGCCTACCATTTCTCAGTAGGCTAGACAGCTGAATGTTTTTACTAAAGTAAAAGTCAACTGTACTTATAAGTATACCCCATGATTTGGTGCAGGGCTTATCATATGATTGTGATTGTCTTGCCTACTGAAGGAATACTATTAGTATTTTCCATGTACAATTTTGTTTGAGACCAAACGTAGCTTTGATTCATTTGACTATCTGTAGCTGGTAACATGAATACGAAGGCACCGAGGAGATAGCTAGTTTGAGGCGACACCAAGATTAGCCATTCAAAAACTCTAGATACATAATATGTCCTTACCTCTGTTGTCTCCATCAGCAATCGGAACAGCATTGTTTTCTTTCTGACGCTGTCACTTCTGTCCTGCTATTTTGTTTTGCTGGTAGAAAGACCTTTGGCGCAAAAGCCGCACACAGCCTCGTATCCAGGAGAGTGTGGCGCGTTCCTTTTCCATCTCAACGCAAAATGCCACGGTTTCATAAAGCTTGTCGTTTAGTTTCAGCATCCAGTATATGCGCACATTCAATCCATAGCAAAGTTCTAGCCGAAGAACTGTTAAAAACCGAGAGCTTCAACGTTTGCTTCTTGTTACTTTATCATGTTGCCGACTGCCGGAGCAGCGCTGGCTGGCTGTGAGAATGAGCGTCGCAGAAAGATGACGTGGCACACCTCAGTCAATACAGATTTTTAATTCGTTCACTGAACCCGGGAGATTTAAATATTGAAATGAGGCGGAAACGTAATTGTATGACCCTAAACAAAATAAGAAAATACTGTTTATGCGTGTACGACGGATTTAAAGTCTGTGCCCCGCTGACTCCCGTTGTATGGTGGTTTGTGGATATCGCCCAAACCCAAAATCTCACGGAAGGCTTCAAATCAAACAAAAGTGACACAGGTGGGTAGCTCAGTGTATGATACACCATAATTAAGGTCCCAAATGCAAAATACCGACCTATTCCTTTAATATCTGGATTTCCATTCGAAGATTATTTGGGTATGATGAAAAAGATGATACGATCTCCCCACCTTCCTCTGGCTCAGGTTATTCGGCATCTTTCTGAGATGGACCATGTAGTGGGAGATGAAGCCTTACCGGAAAAGGGACAGTTGTTAAAAGAGCATAATCATGGACCAATCCCATCCTCTATGCTAGACTGTGTGGTAGTTCAGTTTGAGGAACTGGTTACTGATGGCACCATAATTAACGTGACCAGACAGGGAGACCGTTGTGTTAAGATTGGTAACCAGATTGCAGTGATTGAAAACATCCTCCAGTGTGAAGGAATGATTTATCTAGTCTTAAGAGAATATCAATTAATGCTACCTTTTTATGAGTCTCCTGTCAACTCACAGTACTTGGGCATCTATGTGGTAGGAAATATTTCCCCTCAACTGAAGGTCATTGAGACACATAGTAGACATATTGAGAAATATGTGAGGCTACCACATAGCGATAAGTTTGTTGCAGTACCACTACTTCACACAAAGCAATGATGCAAAACACAGTTAACGCAGACACGCGCTGGAATCTTTGTCTAGAGTGCTTGAAGGCCTTGCCTTACCTTGCCTTATTCCTCTTCGTTCCGAGTGGAGCATAGGGCTTCTACTAACTGCCTCCAGACAACAGGCTTTTCCTATTGGCCTCATTCCAGATGATGTCAATTTGCTGAAGTTCGTCTTCGCCATGAGTCTCGGGGTCTTTACTTTCTGTCTTGTAGAGTCCGGAATTCCACTCAAGAGACTGTTCTATTATTCTCAGCATGGCTATTTGGTCATACCATGATTTGTCAGCTCAAAAGTCTGCTTTTTAGGTCTAGTTTCAGCTTCAGTCTTTCTAGGATTACTCTTGTCATCACTTTGGCTTCGATAATTAGTAACATAACATAATTCCTCTCCAGTTCTTGCTGTGGCTGATGCCTCCCTAAGCTTTGCAAGCAGTCCTATGTTCCACTCTTTGGGAATTGTTTATGTGTCCCAAACTTTGAGTACAAGGGAGTGGAAAGCATTTACTGTCACTTCTCCTCTTCTTTAGTGTCATATTTGCTCCTTGTGTGTTGCTGTTGCAGGCTAGGTTAGGGATGTGGGCAGTGCAAGCGCTGGAATCTCTGTCTGGAGTGCTTGAAAGGATCTGGGAGAAGCCACGCAGAGCTGTCTGTTGTGCTGTTGCTTTAGTGTCGTATTTGCTCCTTGTGTGTTGCTGTTGCAGGCTAGGTTAGGGACACGGGCAGTGCAAGCGCTGGAATCTCTGTCTGGAGTGATTGAAGGGATCCGGGAGAAACCACGCAGAGCTGTCTGTTTCTTTGTCTGTTCCTTTGTATGTCTGTTTGTCTGTATGTCTGTTTCTTTGTATGACCCATGCTGACTTGACTTGACTTGACACATTTTGCACAGGGTTTGGCTCTGCAGTGCATGTATGCATTTCCAGGCCCAGCCACTGTGCAAGATTAAAATAATTGCACTTAACAAGGCCAGTGGGTTAAGTATACCCCTTACCCTTTTAAGAGCAAGTAACACATATTGCCTTTATGGCATAATCATAAGCTTGTTGGCTGAAATAATTTGACCTACCAGGTAAGTTTCTATATAGTATGTGACATATAATATTCTTTTTCCGTAGATGTTCTCAGTTGTTGACTTTGTAAATCTTAAAGAGGTGGAGCTGGTCCCCTCCTTGTGGGTGGAGGGGGACCAGTGCGCCTGGCCACACAACCTAAAGGGCAGTGCCCTGCGAAACGCTATTGAGGGTGGCCAGCCCCCGGAGCCCACCTGGAGGAGGTGGAAGGCCAGGGTGCTCCACACGACCGGTAGGTCTGAAATTAACTCTTGCAAAGTCTCTTGTCTTTCACTCACTGACCTCAGTTTCTATGGTATTTTGTTATTACAGATTTTAAAAACGCTGGCCTACAATCTGTTTTTCAGTTCAGTTATACAGTTTTACTGTACCTTTATAAGAAATGTATTGTACAATAATATATAAATATCACGACTCCTTATTATGGCTTTCTTTTCCAACATAGTTTGCCTTGATAATGAAACTAACAATACTGAACGGTTAATCCTCTATTCTCTTTATTTTCCCAGCACTTTGTAAGAGTCAATTTAGACTAGAGACTAAATCTTCTAAATGTAATTTACTTTGTAATACCACTAGCAATAGCAATAATAACAATAATTGTCCAATAATAAAAGTAATGAGAAGAGTAGTTGATTGATGATAGTCAATGATATGAATGTTATTTGTTATTTGTGTCTAACAGATGCATATCGTGATGGCCGCAAAAAGGCGAAGGAGGGGGAGCTAACGTCGGACCTGCAGTCCGAAGCTGATATGGACAAGCCCCGAAAAAGAAAGTAAATAAGAACAGAATATGTCTCTAAATAACAAAGTTCTCCTAATGTTTCAAACACAAACAGATAAGTGGAGTGCTTCTGGGTCTTCACCTTTTTCCTTGGTGCTCATCAGTGTTCAGTGTTGGCCCAACTTCTCTTTCTGGAATAAACTTCTTCTAATGTTGATCTTATTTCAAATAGGAGGAATGTCCGGCTCAATCCCCTCGGGGGAAGAGAGTCTTCTTCTGAGGCAGAAGAGGACCAACTCCCCTCTCCACCTAAAATTTTCCATTCCCTTCCCCCCACTTCCATCAACCCCTTGTCCACCCCTCTCTCCACCCTTTCAGCCTCCACCTTATCTTCCCCTCTCTCTTCTCTCTCCACCCTTTTGTACCCCACCCCCCTATCCACCATAACCTCCATCCCTACCCACACCGTCTCCACCTATTCCACCACCCTCCCCTCTATATCCTCCACCACCATCCCTACCCATACCAACTTCTCCACCCCTCGCTCCACCTACTCCACCACCATTCCTACCCACACCGTCTCCACCACTCTCTCCACCTACCCCACCACCATCCCTACCCATACCAACTTCTCCACCCCTTTCTCCACCTTCCCCACCACCATCCCTACCCAGACCAACTTCTCCACCTACCCCACCACCATCCCTACCCATACCAACTTCTCCACCCCTCTCTCCACCTACTCAACCAACCTCCCCTCTGTATCCCCTAACGCCATCACTACCCCAACCAACGTCGTACCATCATCTCTGTCATCGTCACCATCTCCTTCCTTCATCAGTATCAGTGATGTGACAGGGGTTAGGCGGCAAAATGGTATGGGAGACTGTTTTCTCTGACTATCTTCTAATTTTCTATTACATTTAATTCACCAAACTTGACATTGTGTTAAATCCTCTTTCATAGGCCACCAGCCCACCGTGTGCAGCAGCTGCTTCCGTAAGTACTCAATTTCATTTAATACACATGTAATAGCTAGATGGCTACAATACATATCCCTTATCCCTATCTCCAGTGGTCGACAGGAGGAGTTCCTGGATCCAGTGTTGAGTTCTTGTTACTGGCCCTGCAGGCATGTACTAGTTCCCCGTTCCTTTTCCAGAGAGTGAGCAGTGAGACACTGAGCAGAGCTGAGCAGAGCAGAGCAGAGTTCTAGCTTTAGAAAGCCTTTTAGTTCCTGGTTCCAGTTGTTGAGTTCTATAGCTACAGTAGGCCATGTACTGTATGCATGTTCTAGTTCCTCGACAGGAGGAGAACATTACAAGTACTGTGCGTAGCCTTATCATATGCACTATTATACCAGTTGAACAATGTAATGGTTGTTGGAAAATATTTAACTACCATAATACTCCAGATTAGAGACTCTAGAATCTGGCATTAGACTACTACGATATAACACAGACCCTTTGGTATCACCCATACCATAATGGCATGCCTATGACTTTAGCACAATCATAATGAGAGGTGGAGTCATTCAACTTCTCACATAAATAAAACTTGGTGTTACTATACTCTTGTGTTAGCATACCGTACCAATTACGTATAGAGAGTCTGGGTGTGCATAATAAAGTACCGGTCAGTGTTAATTTCGTCAGCTTTTTTTGATTTAGTCTTAGTCTTAGTCACAATGACGAAAATCAATTTTAGTCTTAGTCATATTTTAGTCTTTGCCGTCCCAATTTAGTCTCAGTCTTAGTCAAAATGACGAAAATCAATTTTAGTCATAGTCAAATTTTAGTCATTTTAGTCATTTTAGTCAACATTTCAAATTTTAGTCAACATTTAAATTTTTAGTCATTTTAGTCAATATTGTGTAAAATAAATAACCTACAATGGCTATTGTTATTTCACAAAGTATTACTAATATTGCCTATTGCAGCAAATATTCACCTTGTTACTTGGTCATTTTCCACCAAAACCCAAATCAGTAATTTCAACATCATAGAGCAAAAGAGCATCACACACACACACACACACACACACACACACACACACACAGGCTGCACTCTCTCTCTCTCTCTCTCTCTCTCTCTCTCGTGCATTAGAAGCTGCTGCATATTATATTTCATTTTGAGGTTGATCACGGAGGAAGCTGCATGCTCTTTTTCACCTGACCGCGGGACTTAAAGCCTGCAGATTGCCGGCAGTGGGAAGACCAGACATCCCAAGTCTGCATGAAGTTCAAGAAGTCTCCCTGATAGTGGCTTCCCGATGACCACGAGTCAGATAAAATACTGATGATGTTAGACTATGCAAGTTAGCGGTTTTTGTTTTCAATTGGCAATGCGAGCAGAGAACGATAATGACTCGTGCGGCATGTGTGGAATAGGCTTAAATAGATTGCGCGAGCACACTTCGTATGCCCCGCAAAAGTCCCAGGAAAAATAGTTAGGCAGGGGTAGGCTATTCAGACTGGACGATAGAAAGCACGCACATACAAATATTTAAACACTAAGATGCTGTTTTGTTTGTCGGGGGTGTCGAGACTCGATAAGCATGACCTAGAAGGAGTTTTTGGAACTTAGGAAGACGCTGAAGACGCACGGAAATGCTGTCGATTTCCTTGGGTCTTTTAGCGTTGCTCTCGACGAGAACAAGTTTCAAATCTCAACAGTTTAAAACTCCTTAGCGATCGCCCATCCATTGATTCTTTTCAAAACTAGGCTACAGTAGCCGTGCCTCTGTTACTTTAGACAGGCCAACTTTCCCCCTGCTGGCGCGCGCTCCCGCGGTGACTGATTTAAATAAATTCACAAATCTGACCTTCATGATTTGCTTGCTGCCTACTCATATGGTTAAACAACAAATATAGCAAACATTACAAAAAAGAACAGACAACGAACGCCGGGCTAAGACAGCCTAAGTGAAAAGGAGAATAGTGGAAGCTCGAGGAGGTTTAGAATGACAGTATCAGAGGAGGATTGGCGCGACTGTCATTACCTACTGCAGAAACACATGTCTTCGTCATGGATAAGAGGGTTGTTGAACATGTTTCAAAATGAACACTTCCCTCAACGTTGGCTATTTTTTCTCTTTCTCTGGGAATGTTTTAGGACTTAAACTCAACTTAAATGGACTCACTGAAGTACTAGGCTACAGAACTACTGACTGAGCCACACCATGCATTGGCTTCCAGCAGATACAGGCGAGGCAACACAGCGTGAGCGCGCAATCACCTATGAAGTTCAAGACACTTAGGCATATATTACAATTACAAATTACAAATTAATTATAAATAATTATATATTTTTAATGTCCATTCGTCCATGGCTTGTAAATTTCGTCTCGTCTTAGTCTCCTTGACGAAAATATTTTTTTATTTTCGTCATATTTTGATTTGCTTGAGGCAATTTTTAGTGCGTCATCGTCTCGTCATCGTCAAGGGAAAAAGGGGCGTTGACGAAATATTTTCGTCATCGTCGTGGTTGACGAAATTAACACTGCTACCGGTACCTATTTCATTTGGGAGAGGTGAACTCATTTGGGGAGGAGTGAAGTCTGTTTTTGTTGTTGTTTGTTTTAATAAACATCATTTTCCATGTATCATGGTTATGATGATGGCCCACAACCAGTTAATTTCCCATCTATTCGTTCACTTATCAAAATGATACAAATAGGTGACAATATTTACAATTCGTCTCCACAACCCTCCCTACCGGCCCCATGACCGCAATGTACAGGTGACCGCAGTTTCCTCGGGTTACTGTTGTTCCTGGAACAACATAGCAAAGTTGGCCCTGGATCAACATCTGGTTTGAGTGGTCATCTATGTCAGATTTTGCGCCAGTACGTCTTCTGCAGTATGGAATAAGATCAGTTACAAGCAGATGTGGCATGCTGTTACAAAATACATTATTCAAATATGTTTAGGTAAAGGCATAGTTTGGCATGTTTTTGGGTTGGTGTACAGACATTTTCACTGACAGATTATGTTTAGGAATTAGTTTTGGTTTAGGCACAGTTCCACATAGTAGTAGCCACTGTAGCCATAACCAGAGCCGTATACCATAACCACCGTGACGGCACTTGGCATGCCCGTTAATTTTTGGAATCAGACATAGAATAGGCCTACATACGTAAGATAAACCAGATGTTCATCCAGGGTCAACTTTGTGATGTCTTTCCAGGAACAACAATAACCCGAAAAGCAACATCAACAAAACACAAAAATATGTGTACTTTCAACATTTTAAATAATTTATCCATACTTGATTTGAAGGATATGAATTGCTTAATACACTTTATAATCCACAAGTATTACAAACTTAAAATCAAGTATTTTTTCTCATGCCTTCCTCCACTTGTGGAGCAATATTTGACAAGGAGTATCTGTACCTTCCCTTAAGTAAAGAAATTACTCTGGCCACTTTTGCGTCTCTCTATCACTTTATCTCTGTCTTCTTGTAGCCTATATGAAGGAGATGGTGACGAAGATGGAGATGGTGCTGCAGCAAATCTCCATACTGCAGGCGTGCAGCATGCTGCATCTGCAGCACCACCACCGGCAGCAGTGGAGGGGCTCCCCCTAACCTCCAAGGACGACCTCATGCTCCTGGAGGTAAGGCTCATGGACCCTCAAGAGGAGGAGAGAGTGGTGAGTACTTTTAATGGACCTTTCCGTAGCTAACACCCTAAAATCTTTAACTGACCAATCAACGTAATGCTAGCAATGCCAAGTCAGTGATGGTGAACTAACCTCTCCATAGACATGAAAGGTATTTACAAATGTATAAATTAGGGGTGGGCATAGATTAATTTTTTTAATCTAGATTAATCTCACTGTAATTATGAAATTAATCTAGATTAATCTAGATTAATCTATATCAAAATGGCTCATTCAGAATAGGCACGCTAGCGAAATAATGCCGAAAAAAAACCTTGGGGTTTCTTAAGAAAGATGGCACATTAGATCAGAGCTCATCTCTTGTTGGTTATGTTGATACTTGGTGATGAAAAAAATCACTGCAATATTTGTAAAGTGTGTCAAATATGTTAGGAAGCATTTACAGTTATAAGATACTGAAATTTCAGAATGAACAGCGCTATAAGTTGTATAGGCGAATAGGCCCTACAGATAAATCTATCAAACAATTAGGCTATTTAAACAAAATGACCTCAACAATTCAGCATTTCTAATGGGCAGAGAGAGAGAGAGAGAGAGAGAGAGAGAGAGAGAGAGAATCTGCCACTGACTGTTAAAAAGAGCAGCCGCTCCTTTAAGAGAGGGAGGAGCTCTGCGCACAGCAGCCCACAGCTCCAGGCTGGATTTCTAGAACCTACAGCACTGGCCTTTGGGGATTTGGCCTAAACCCGACAGTTGTTCTCAGAGTTAGAATTCTCGAGGAGTAACAACTTGAAATGAATTCAGTTTGCAAAAAAAAAAAAAAATCAAGCGCGGCAACCGCGAGGTTTATTATTACCGTCTGTTGTATCTCAATAGTCGCAAATGCGTGATCGCAACACAATTAGGCCTACACAAACATTCAGCGAGAGTAGATATTGACAGTTTCAGTTTGACAATCTTCAAAATGCATATCACACGGAATGTTTTGCAATTATGGCACAGGCAAGATTTCTGGAAGTTGTTTATGTGGTCCATGCCATGTTTATGTGTTCCATGCAATGTGTGAGGAAATGTAGGCTATGTCGGGCTGGTAGGCTACTCACACAATGTCTCCCTATGCTTCACCTCAAACAATAACGTCTCTTTAGTCTACCATTTATGAAAAAACACTCAAACAACACCTACCACGGCAGAGAGATTAATGTTTTCAGCATGCAAACCCTGTTCATATTTAGGTCTGCTGATAGCAACAGGTGGAGAGGAGAAGCGACTGGAGCGCAGTCTGAAAGCGTCTGTCAATCAAGCGCTATGGTGACGTGCATACCCAAACTCCAAACCCATATTTTGAGTATAGATTAACGTGCGATATTTTCTTTATCGCGCGATAAGAGTCTCACATTGTCGCAGCACGTTAACGCCGATAACGGCCCACCACTAGTNTAAATCCAATAGCAGATATCTAACATATCATAAGAAAACAACTTATCATGCAGTCATCATGGGGAAGATGCCCCACTCCACCCCCAAAACACACAAACCCAGCTCGGACAAACATTACCACATAACTGGTTCGTTATACTGCTCATAATTATACAAACTATCTCCATAAACGTTACTATACTGTTTGTGCATGTGACCAAGGTTAACATATATAACCTTAAGGCAGTGGTTACCAAGGCAGCGGTCCCTAAGGCATACACAACAGGAGGAAAAGACACTAGCTGCCACAGCCACTGGCCATTTCCTCAGTTAACTTTTTTAGGAATAAAAGATGTTATGATACACAAAATACATCAATATTATTAGCTCTAAAATAGATAAATTGAAGTTTAAATCTATATCCCTCAAATTCTGGGATCGTTATTGATATTGTCAATAAAAGCCTTCAGATGGAATAGAATAGAATAGAAAAAGTTGCTTGTTCTCTTTCCCGAAAAGTGTAATGCACCATGGCCAGGTCACAAAGGACGTGTTTCTGCCTATAGCCATTAGAGACTACAATTGTTGAATAAAGCAAGAGAATGCAAGCGATCATCTAGTCTCTAAATAGTGGGATTATTGTAACTAATTACTTCTCTACTTCTTTAGATTTCATATTTAGGTCTGGCGGGGGGACTCAGTGTAAAGGATTGTGTGTGGCGCATCCTCCAGAGGGCCATGACTAACGACCTTGCCCAGAGCCTGAACTGGCGGGGGGCGAACGGCAAGTTGCCCCTCAGCAAGTTCAGGCTCCGCCGTGTGATAACTTGTAAGTGTTTTTCTTGATGGGATACAAAAATGTCATTTTTGATTATTATATTATATATTTTTGATTATCATATTTTCAACTATTGGAGGACAGATGGAGAAATTATGACATTAGAGTATGTATTTATTCATTGTCCATGTTTCTTTCCATCCCTCCTTTTTTACTAAAGCTGCAGTACGTAAGAACCCCCTCACAGCATCTGCGACAGACAAAGAGATCGAGACGGTAGTGAAGCGGTGGTTGCAGCTGGCGTCAGATCGAGAGGGGGGGAGGAGGAGGAGATTTGATAGGGCCGAGAGGCAGTAGTGTGTGTGTGTGTGTGTGCGCGCGCATGTGCATGTGCATGTGCATGTGTGTGTGGTTTGTGGTGCTGGTCGTGTGTGCATGTGTGTGTGAGCATATGTGTGGTTTGTGGTGCTGGTCATGTGTCTGTGTGTGTATGTAAAAAAAATGAAATTGAATGTTAATTTTAAAATGTAATTGTGTGTGTGTGTGTGTGTGTGTGTGTGTGTGTGTGTGTGTGTGTGTGTGTGTGTGTGTGTGTTTTGTTATTCTTTTTATAAATCTTTTTATAAATACATTTTAATTAAGTTCAAATCTCTGCCATTGCTGTAGTTAATGATTCTGGACTAGCATTAGGCAAACTGAAAAATGAGCCTTGGGCCAGTACAGGCCAGAGGACTAGCATTAGGCAAACTGAAAAATGAGCCTTGGGCCAGTACAGGCCAGAGGACTAGCCAGCACAAAGATATGAAATGTAGCCTATGGCACTGGGTCAACACTCATCTATCATATTCAGGCATCTGGGCCAACATTGAAAATAATTGTCAGATTGCGGTCAGTACTCAGGCCAGGTTCCCGTGTAATTGAGTAAAGTACTAGGGTCAAAATGTACTGAAGTACAAATAAAAGCATTATTTTTAATAATTACTTAAACAGTACAAAGTACTCATAAAAGCTACTCAAGTACAATACTTGAGTAAATGTAATTAGTTATTTTCCACCCTGGATTGCAGTCATTGGGCCAACACTGGTCCAACACTAAAAATAACTGTCAGATTGCAGTCATTGGGCCGACACTGAAAATAACAGTCAGATTGCAGTCATTGGGCCAACACTGGACCAACACTAAAAATAACTGTCAGACTGCAGTCATTGGGCCTACACTGGACTTAAAATAACTGTCAGACTGCAGTCATTGGGCCTACACTGGACCAACACTAAAAATAACTGTCAGATTACAGTCATTGGGCCAACACTGGGCCAACACTATAAATAACTGTCAGACTGCAGTCATTGGGCCTACATTGGGCCGACACTTAAAATAACTGTGCCGCGGACAAAGCCAGAATCGGGCCGCCTGTTTTACTCCGGCAAAAATCAATAGGGCCGACAGTGGGCCAGACAAACTTTGCTACCAGAGTAGTAACAACCAAACATTGTTATGGCATATGTTTCAATGTTACGAAAGGTTTACAAAGTCGGACAGAAAGCATTACTCTTGATGTTTGCGAGCGAGGTCAGGGAGAGGGGAAAACCGTTCAGTTTTACAAACTTCAAAGATGTTGGAGTTCGCTCTATGGAAAAGTTATGGATGTGTCAAACGAAGCTAGGATTTGTACTAGGAATATCACTCCGCGGCTGTCAAGCTTTCAAACCGGAACACAAATTGCTGATGGTGATCAAACATGATTGCAATGTTGGTTTAATTTCAAACTTCATTCTATCAAGACAAGTATTTACACTTGCAGTCTGGCATAATAATGGGGTTGTTTTGAATGTTGTTGCAACCGGATAAGACTATTTTTGGGGGCAGGCTACTACCATATCCGTTCACTTGCGCTAGCTTAGCAACATGGATATGAGAATTCACAAGGACTGCATGGAATGTGAAAAAAACGTTCTGGACACATTGTTTACACCCTGGCTGACTCGGAAATGAGGTCTGGTGTCCAAAATCCCGGAGGTACACTTTAACCTTGGGAAACGCTTCTGACGGTGGCGCAGTCACAATTGAATGAATTTGTCACTGAAAATGTGCGTATTAAAAAGTCGCCAGATGTACCAAAGAAGTTGCTAAAGACGCTAGATACGTTTTTTGTCGCCAGTGCCCGGGATTCACTGCGGTTGGTGCGGCCAGCCTGCTAGTGCTCATTTAAATTGGTCATACCGGTATGCATATCCCAAGGAGCCGTCGTGGTAGCTTTTGTGATATGCACCGGTTTCTCATGCCGGTATCTGCTAGTAGGGTAGACCGAGTAAAGTTAAGTGCAGGGTAGGTCTACAGTTGAGGTGAATCAAATATACCTGTGTAACAACAAGACTCTGATCTAATTCCAAAGTGTAGGCATAACATAAATGACAGTCCCAAAACATTTGGTGACCATATCGAAGATTGTGTAATCTCGGTTTATGTTGACATTCGGTTCCTGCCATATCTTTGTCCCATATCGCTTGCCGTAGCCTCATACAAGCAGATGTACATGTGCATGAGAATTCCTGTGCGTATCACAAAAGCTGCCACACCGGAGTGCATCATGTCACGTCTGTCTCTACCAGTCACTGAAAATGCATTGTGTGGTGTCGTGGGGAGGGAGACTAGCCTGATAAACCAGCCTAAATGTATTGGATGTCTTAATTTAATAATAGTTATCAGCGTCCAGCGGGTGGCACTGGTTTACCAGGCTAGAGGGAGACTGATTTGCCTCTCACAAGACAAATGAAATGGACGCTAGATTCGGCCAGATTGAGCCTGAAAAGTCGCTAGATGATTTTTGTTGTCGTCAGAGGTGGCCAAAAGTCGCTAAATTGGCAACACTGCTCTTGTGGCCAATTGTAGACCCACCGGTACCCATTTTATAATTTACAACTCTGGCGGTGCTAGCAGCTACTGCCATCATTTACGGAACGAGAAAACGGGTTAATGTAGATCTAGTGCAGGTTCAGTTGTAAGTTTAGGAACATTTCATATAGATTTTTCCATTCAGCATTTTTTTTATTTCTAGGACCCCCCCGAATACAAATCCATCTGTTTCCAATTTTTTCCTTAATATTTAGTGGCAAATCCAATATGGCTGCCATTGTGTACAGAACATTTGCCATTAATGCTGTTTTAAGGATTGAATTTCTTCAGTTAATCTTTTTTTTATTTCCAGGACAACATTTCATAGAAAACCACTTGTTTCCAATGTTTTGCTTGTTTTTTAGTGGAAAAATCAAGATGGCTGACATTATATTTGGCAAAATTGGCATATTGAGTATTTTTTAAGTCTATTCAGCCATTGTTGACTTTTATTGGTAATATTTGTTACATGACTGAAGTCAGCCATCACATAAACTAAATCCATTACAAAATCCAAGATGGCCAACATTTCATATAGCAAAATCAATATTAACATAATGCTTTCAGGTCTATAAAGCCATTCATTTGTGAATTTAAGCACATAAGATTTTGTGCAGGTCCAAATTATTGTTCAAACAAAAATGACTATGAATCAATTAATGTACAGTACCTGTTATGCAGTGCTACCTGTACAGTAGCATTGCATATGCACTGGTTTGGCTGCCTATGTCAAGGCCTACAAAGTTGCTTCAGGGTCGGCTTCAGCTTATCTGAAGGCTATGAAACCAAATGTTCTGCCTGGGATGCTGCATTCCTCCAATTCCAACAATCTTGCCATGCTCTCAGACTGCTCACAGAACTAGGCTCTTTGGCATGACAGTCAGTGTACAACCATGACCCTAGTAATGGCCACACTATCATACCTTTGTAAGACCTTTGGCATCATGAAGTATTGGTGGCCCAAGTGTGAATGTAAATTGTGTCTGCCTCCAGAAATTTTGGGCCCCACAAAAGATTTGATTTTTGGGCCCCCATAAGGGGCTCTGTCAGTGCTTGGGCCCTTAGAATCTGTAACATCTTTCCCCCCCTAGCGGCGCCCATGTCCACCTCAATGATGCGACAGAGTATTCTCTCTATATTCATGTGTGGAATTAAAGGATAGTTCCGGCGTAAAATGAAAGATTCACCATCGATTTCCCATGCCACATAATGTATCTAATGATGAGCCATTCCGGGCAATGCCGCGCCGTTGTGGAGTTAGCTTATTTTAAGCTTTTTGGCGAAAAACGCAGCCAATGCATCACGGCGGGGCCAATTTGTAAATATTATTTTCTGATGTTTCCCCGCTATAAACAACCTCAAAAACGCTACACACTTCATCACAAAGGTCTCGTCAATCAAACCGAGGCACAGAGAAGATCATCGGACCACACAGTGTTTCACTGGCCAGTGTTTTCAGAAGGGTCTCACTGCAACTCTCTAGTCTGACCCGGATGCAGGCTACTCAATCAGGTGGCTAGGTAGGCTATACATTGTCCGCGGTTCTTACACCAGCTGCGGCCGTAAAATGAAAAGCTGGAACCCCGACTGCCACTGTCTAAACCAGCCATATTACGGGAATGGCTAATAGCATTAGAAGTGGACGAAACTGACACAAAAACCCCGAGGGATCGCGACTACCGTGTGTGGAGGAAGCATTTCGAGGATGATGACTACAAGAAGAGTGAGGGAGATGGAACACCTAGCCTAAACGAAACCGTCTAAAGAGGAATGCTGTGTCAAAAGGCGCACGGCTATGGAGGTATGTTTGAAGAGAGAAACATGTGTAAATGTGTCTGGCTCATGAATCTTGACTGTCTATGAATCTGTGAAACTGGTTGCAACACCGCGCGTCTTTGCCAGCAGGCACTCTGTTTTGGGAAGGCATACAGGTGCAGTAAATGTAGCCCACTACAGGAGATACATAAACTGTCAAAACAAACTAGCGCGGGATGGCAAGTGAAATTGTGCGACCTGAGGCATTCGAGGTGGTTGATGTCATGCATGCTAGAGTAGTTTCAGTGAAGTAGACTCTAATTGACGAGGGCGCGCGAGGTCACCATTGTGACCATGGTGGACCATTACGCAACGGAGGAGGGCTGGAGGAATTTTATGAAGTCGTACTAGAAGTGCTCTTACAGATGTAAGTACACCACCAGTGGTGTGTTATTACAAAGTTGAATCCATGTTATATTATACCGTGTTGCAATTACTTTGTAAGAGTAGTCTGCCTACCTGTACTCTCCATACAACTCTTCAAATCTGCTGCCTGCACACATGGTAGTCGCGATCCCTCAGGGTTTTTATGTCAGTTTCATCCACTTCTGATGCTATTAGCCATTCCCGTAATATGGCTGGTTTAGATAGTGGCAGTCGGTGAAAACGGTCGGGGTTCCAGCTTTTCGTGTAAGAACCGCGGACCATGTTTAGCCTTGCCTACCTAGCCACCTGATTGAGTAGCCTGCATCCGGGTCAGACTAGAGAGTTGCAACAGTGAGACACTTCTGAAAACACTGGCCAGTGTGGTCGGATGATCTTCTCTGTGCCTCAGTTTGATTGACGAGAGCTTTGTGATGAAGTGTGTAGCGTTTTTGAGGTTGTTTATAGCGGGGAACCATCAGACAATAATATTTACAAATTGGCCCCGCCGTGATGCATTGGCTGCGTTTTTCGCCAAAAAGCTTAAAATAGGCTAACTCCATAACGGCGCGGCATTGCCCGGAATGGCTCATCATTAGATACATTATGTGGCATGGGAAATCGATGGTGAAACTTTCATTTTACGCCGGAACTATCCTTTAAGTGTTCCTATTGCCCACTCTTCTGGATAGTTCTGTGAAATGAATTAATAGGATTTTTTGTACTTCCTGATCAGTGTATAGAGTTTAGTTGGAGGCAACTGGCCTCTGGCAACTGGCAAATTGCAAGCCAATCTTTGCACACAACATTTAAGGCGTGTCACCCCAAACTTCAGATGTTCTACCTCTGAGACTGAGGCATCGTGAGGATGGAGTGGAGGGCTCCACTTCTGTCATAAATCACACCGGCTCCACTTGCTGCTATGCTATTGAGATCAGGGCTCAGTTCAGATATAGATGAGATCTAGGTTATTTGCTAGTTCAAGGGTTTTTGGACACCGTGTTGAATTTTGGCAAAATATGAGATAAATGTTGATAACATTTCATGTAATGACAGTTATGTGCCCATCAAAATATTACCAATAGGCGTACAATACTGCAGAATGGCTTTATAGACCGTAGCCCCTTACTCCTTACGCCTTACCTCCTGTGGCATGCTCTAATAGTCATTGAAAGTTAACTACCATAGCACTACAATACTATGACATGACACAGGGCCTTTGGTAATGCACTACGACTTGGTCATTGGCATTCTGGTGACAGCAAATTTATAACGCCATGTCTTAATGGGTTAAAACACTAAAATCTCCTTATTTTGCTATAATGTGAGCAATCTTGGATTTTGCTTATGAAAGTTAAAGGGAAAATAAAAAGTTTGTTTGTATTCAGAGGAGGTCCTACAAATAAATAGGATAAGACACATTACCTGGACATAAAAAGAGCCGTTCAATGCCTTTTCTGATGTCATGTTGAACAATTTTTGAATGAAGTTCATGTAATGGCTGACTGACAAGTCCTTCATCCATTATGAATATTACAAATACAAGAAAAAAAACAATGACTTTAGAGACCTTAAAACACCAAATACATAATGTATGCTATATGTCATGTCAGCCATCTTGGATTTTGGTACTAAAACTTAAGGGGCGGGGGTGGAAACAGGTTGTTTTTTGTTTAGGGGGTGTAAGAAATATAAAAAACACCAATTCCAAAAATGTATATGACATTTTTCTTTCAATTACATTCAATTGTGTTACAATATGACCATATATCCGCCATCTTGGATTTTGGGCATCTCCACTTCAGAAAAAAATTGGAAACAGGTGGATCTGAAGACTAGGGGGTCTGTACTTGATAAAAAACACAATTTGGAAAAATCTATATGAAATGTTCCTAAGCCTTATTTTTGGGACAATAGCACCTGCACTAATCTATTTGATGAGCAAGAGTCCTGTGCTTAGCACAAATAGTAAGCACATTCACCGCCCGGAGCATGCTGCCATTCATATACACATCTTTAGCGATACTATCGACAGTGTATTCAACTTACTTGCATTCAACATACTTCTTGAAAGTTATGAAAAATGATATAAACGCACGAAAGCGATCAATGTTGTCGAGAATGCTACTATAATTCTGCTAAGCTACGCCTACATTAGCAGAGCACAAAAAGCAACAACAGCACTGATTCTATGTGAGATATATATTGGCAGCACATAACGTCCAATATAAACAGTGATTATGTCCAACTGGTAAAAACTCAAGAACTTACAGTACATTGGTAGTAGGGGTCAAAGGACCCGATTCGTTTGCCTCGTCCACCATGTTTTTCTTTTCTGAATATCGAAAGATCGCGGGCAGTTTGTCACGTCACTCCGCTACGTAGGCTAAACGTAGACAATATGGCGGCCGTTGAGTGCGAAATGTGTACAATTATCCACGGGACTCACTAGACGCCTTACGTCATTCAGAGTAACAGCTGCCCCACGGTGCAGAAAAGCAAATGGCACACTTGTGCACTTCATGCACTATGTTTCAGTGCGTAACTAATACGGGCAGACGCACTGAAACATGAACACTGAAGTGCACAAGTGCACCATTTGAGATTCAGCCGTGTTTTCAGTTGATGTAGTAGGCTACACATCAAATGAACTAGTGGACCTATACGTTATTTTTTTTAACAACACATTCAAGCAATTTTGCAAACGTTTTATTAGCAACGTAGGCCTACCCTGCGTTGAGGTCCCGTTATTGCAAACGAGGCATAGGCCTATTGCATTACAGTTCTAAGTTTGCTCGCATTTGCCTTATATCGTGAATTAACCTTAATAATTAATTTTGTATGTGGCCAACATGTAACGTAATAATAACAAAAAAATTCCATACCCTAGGCCGATGCAACTTTATCTTGACAAGATCTTTACAAGAAGCTCGCCGTTGCTTTGAGTCCAGAAGGTCCGTTGTTGCTGGCATATTAGACGCATCAGGGGTTCGTTACTCAATTCTTGTCGTTGCTAACCGTCTTAAGACCGTTGCCTTGGATTTAGTGGTGAGCCTCGCTGTCGAGAGAGAGTTGAGTTGCTCTTACGAAGGACGTTGCTACTGTCGTTAGCAAAGACGCTTTCAAGATACTGACCCCAGCGCTCTAAGGGGTCTGACACACCAAGGCGGTAAAGCGTCGCGGAACGGCCACGTTTTTTACCGGCGTCGGTGAAAATACATTGAAACCTATCTGTCCTTACACACCAACCGGCGGTTGTCGGGCGTTAGCGGCGCGGGAGCCGGCTCCGCCCCGCGCTGCATTTGGAAAATAGAACTCGAGCGTATTTTTCACGCCGGCGACCGGCGGTGTCTCATTCAAATGAATGGCAAAGTAGCATGCTAGCTTTGGCTGTGGCTAGGGTTTTGAATAGGACTGGCCGTGCACGCCGACGCTGTCAGTGTGCAAGGCAGAGAAAAGCACGCCGGCCAAAACTAAGCAGAAAGACCGCGTCCGTCCTGCGACCGTTCCGTATGTTTTGGCCCTAAGTTTGGAAATTAGCTCGTAGTTGCGCTTAAGCCGTATGCCTGGCAATGCAATTTCTTAGACCGTTACTAATAGCCGAACAGTTTGCCGTGTGCCACGTATTAGAATTGAGGCGTATTTATGATTGAGCATTAAAGAAACGGTTCTTTGAAAGGAACGAGCCACTAAGATTCGGATCCCGTCAAAGAGCCATAAATCCCATCTCTATTGCTCACACCTAATCGGTATGCCCTCAGAATTTGTTTCCACTGGTCAGTTGCTGTAGCCTGGGCGAATAGCCGACTGTTGACTCCGTCAATCAGTCTGGCAAAAGCCATGAGGAATCCGTCTCCGTGGACGATGGGAGATGGTCTGATCTTAATGTATCATTTAAATTAATTGAAGTTCCAAACTCAAATTAAGACCCATATTGTGCTTTATTAGCATGCCTGTTACGTTATAGCCAGTGTTGCCAGATTGGGCTGTTTCCCGCCTAATTGGGCTGCTTAGGATGGCCGTGTGCGGGTTAAAATGGCATTTAGCAGAAAAACCCGCCCAATTTTTGCCATAGAAATCAATAGAATTGGGCGGGATTTTGTGCTTCTAGGCGGGTTTTGAGCATTTTTTGGGCTGGAAATCATCAGCCTCATCTGGCAACCCTGGTTATAGCGTCGCAAAAGCATACAAATAACAAAACGAAAGTGTGTCAGTAATGGAGCTCGTGGGTGAGTTCTACGTCACTAACTCTCAACTGTTTGCTGATTGGCGAAAAACTGAGAGAACCAAGCTCGAGGCTTTTGCCAGACGATGTGCGGAGCCAAAATCTTTGGGTGGAGTACAGAGGATGGCGTCGCGAGGCTACAGTTGCTGATGACATGTGCGGTTCATATCGGGTAGCGCCTCGTGGGGTTGCAACAGAGTCCGCGGCCACTTGATCACACAGACTGTGGCGCAGAACGTATCTCGTGATTTTCTCTGCATGTGCAGTTCAACACATCAGTAAGAAAATGATGACTTACAGCGTTGCTTGCATATATACGGTCAATTTGAGATAGCCATTATAAACTAGTTTCCATTGCGATTCCAACTATATGGGTTGTGGGTCGCTCCGTTGTTCCATTTCTGTTTAATCATTCGATTTAGGACGCCCATGGTCTTACTAATCTGAAAGTGCAACCCTGAGGCATAGCCAAGATGGCCGCTGAGTGAAAGGACTTATTCTAAGTGACTTGTATATTAAAATAAAAGAATAATCCCCCCCCCTTTTTTTAGGTTCTCACAAATTGCTTGTGGTATATCACCAATCAGCATACTGTTTTTCACGATACATCGCGCCATGACAGTCACGTGACTCCCGTTCCAGCATGCTGGGACATGTAGGGCTACAATGATGTGAAGAGGAAAAAGCTGAAAGAACAGTCCATGTGTGGTACAATACTTAACAGCCAGTCCAAGGCCCTGCTTTCTCTGAGTGAAAAAGCCTTCATGTCCTCCACAGACAACTGGAGACAACTGAGGGAGGACATCTTCAGTTTAGCCACCTGCCTTGAGAACTATGCCCCATACCTTGAAAAGAAGAGGAACTCCTCATCAGCTAACCATCGCTCAAATGGGCCCGTCCGAGTGGTCTCAGAAAACTTTTCTGTGACTCACCATGGACACACACAAGAGGTTGCTGCGACGGCGACCCTATTCACTTGCTGAACATGCTTAACTACATCATAACAACATTGCTGTGACATTACAGAGAGCCATAGTGCTGCGCTAAGGTGTTAACAGAGGAGAGAACCATTACCAGTCTGGGCATGTGGAGAGGTTCAGCTATGCTGGTGGAGACATGTCTGGCGTCGTCCACGCCAGCCAGCGAGATCGCCGCTACACAGTGAATGTGAGTATTGTCTTATTTGGTTGTTAGCCGAGCGCTAGCTGCTAAATATGCTAAATATTTGCATGTCTCATTGAACTGAGAACAAATCATGTATCATCATTCCCACGTTTATGGGTATAACCCAATTTTCAATTTAGTCATGTCGTACTAACGGCATCATCCGCATATCAACACTCACAGTTAAATAAACGCTAAACCCATTCGTGGTGACACGCCGCGATGTAGCCCTAGATTAGGACAGGTATGTTCAAGTATGGATAGTTATCCAGTTTAGGGACTGCGATTTTGTACCCTTTTTATGCCGTCAGCAAGCAGTCCCTGGTTTTAAGACCTGAAGGTATCCGTGATGTAACAGCAGTTATTAATCTTGGTGTTTGCTTGTTGCTAGCTTGTCGTTGAACAAGACGGCACTATTACACAGACGTGTAGCGTAGTAGCACTGCGTGTGGCAAGTGTGTTGCAGGGGTGATAGCAGTCCGGCGCCGCGCCGGAAATCCGGCGTAGCGTGGCTGTAGAAAAAAATAAAATAATAATTTCCCCAAAATTAATAAAATAATAAACTATCGCGTAGGCCTTCATTAATGTATGGTGAAAATAAATGAGCGCGCAACAGCCTGTTGTAAGAGACGCGAAAGGAACCCAAATGAGCAGCAGCCCATAATTGTATCATCCCGACATCTTACTGAAAAATGTATCAATTTGTTACGTCTTGCTCTTGAGTCACTCACCACATCACTGGCGGCAGTCTTCTAGTTCTAGTGAAAGGAGAAGTAGATTGGCTGTCAGTATGCACAGTAAAGAGAGTTCTAGGCCCCTACTGGTTACCCTTCTCAGATATTTTCACTGTCGACGGAGGCAAATCCAAAAATGGCATCTCGTTATACTGAAGAAACGGAAGAAAGTACTATAGGCCAAGTCTAGACCATTTGGATTCCGATAAAAATTAGCAACTATTGTTAGCACAAATCCACATGGCTTGCTAGTTGTGATGGGTGTGTTGAACCGTGTGGATGTCAGTGGAATACTAGTGAAATTCTGTGATCAAGAAAACGTTTGAAGGTAAGGCCATTTAGTTATTAATTTGCCCACTGTGGCATGTTGGCTTGGGCCCGAATGATTTTGCCTTGCGCAGGTTACTCCAAAAACCTGACCATAAACGGCTTATTGATGCGCATAAACGGGCTCAGTGAGAGTAGAGTATATGTTTGAAATAGGTTCGTCTATTTTCCTCATTTATGTGCGCTAAATGACTGCGCAATGTTGACAAACTTTGATGGAGATGGACGTTCTTTCAAAAAAAGTCTGTATGCTCAAAACGGTAGGCTATGCTATGCCCGTCATGATACTTTTTTTCTAGGTGTAGTGCGTAAATGTGGTCTGCATTGGAATAGCGGCTACCATTGCGACATGTCCAAATGACAATGGAATGCTTGGATCGCTAATGTTTGGCAAGCCTAGTTAGCCTACACCCCTTGTAGGCTAGTGTGAGCTGAGTTCGTGGATTTTGGTCTACTGTTGATTGAGGGATGGTGTTTTGCGTCATTCCTGACAAACCACGTGTCAAACTGATTTCAGGGAGATGTTTATATTAGTTATGCTGACTAAACCAACGCGCTCTGTGAAAACCCCCAAACAGCCTCGCACAGGTTCACACAGCCTTTCTCTCTCGCGCGCTCCCTGTCGTAGCCCTTCTGCGTAATCGAATCCAGTTATTCCACGCACGATGCACAGGTTGTATTGTCTGCACGCTCTGGGCTACTTATTATATGGTTGTGACGTCATCGGTCGAATGCTCCATTCATTTCAACGGGGCTCCCCAACGTTCGGACGTCTGTTATTTTTCGATAACGGACGGGTTGGTCTATAACAGACCGCTGTCAATGGCAACAAGACTTTTCACTGCCAAAGCGACTTTTCAACAAGACTCTAATCAGCTGCTGTGATAGACAGCACCCGTTGTCCTGGCTACCGCTGTCAATGGCAACAAGACGTTCACTGCTAAAGCCACTGGCTTGTATACAAGTCAGTGGCTAAAGCGAATGTTTCATATCACTCCGCAGGGGGTCCGGTCTTTTGTCACTCTAATCAGCTGCTGTGACAACACCTGTTGTCCTGGCTAGCCTACCTGTTGCCTAGCGGTGTTCCACAACGGCACTGTTTTGTTTTGCGCAGCAACAATCTTAACATTAAATAGGTCTAAAGAAATGTCCCCGCATGTGTGAATCATTTAAGTATATCCATATAATAAGCGGGTTAACTTTCGGCGAGTCGGTCGCTTTGTGGAATAGCAGCACTTCAGAGAGAACAAGACCCCTCCGCTCCGCGTCGGGGTCTAAAGATTCTCTCTGTCGTGCTGCTATTCCACGGTAGCGACCTTCTCGCCGAACGTTAACCCTTACTTAATCCCTACTCTCGGGCAGGGTGCAATTATCAATATCAGACTCTCATGAACTTCAAATACTTGGCTTGCGTTCATGTGGCCACCACGGTGTCACCTAGACATGCAGTGAATGTTCATCTTATCTTCACGCCCTGTGCTATTTTCATGTAGCTTAATTCGGTCCTGTCTTTGTTTTTGTTGCTTTCTGTTATCTTTTCAACTCGTACATTGTAATGGGCGTGTGTACACGCGAGTGATTTTCATGTATTTTAATTGACTACAACCCAATGCGAAAGTCGCGCAGTAGTCACACAGGCTATATATACTGTCCTGTCCGTAATAACCACTGGTTCTGTCATCCGTGGAGTCGAAATATGCGATGTGAACGTGGGCCTGCATGTAGCCAATCATGCGCTTGTGCCCTAAATATCATGTACCGGTAATTAAAGGGCGTTTCCCTACAACGGAAAGGCAGGGGTTATAGCACAGCCCTTAAACAATCTGTGGTTATAGGTAGACCATGGGGCCACGAGTAGGCTATCTAAACGTATGTCCAGTAGCCTATACAAGTTATATGAGCAATGTCCCAATGAAAATGAAAACTTATCAGCTTGCAGCAAATGTCATGTCATTTAAAAGTATTGCTCAATTAATTGGTAATCACCTCCTCTATTTTGGACAGAGTGTAGTTACTGTACTTTGGAGTAGTATTGCCTAGTACTGACCTGTCTTGGTATGGCTGCTACATATGTAGCTTTCAGTTAATTCAATGTGGTAAAATATGCACCATGTTTTCAGAAATGCATTCTGGTGTTGAAATGTTGCATTGGTTCAATACCCACCTCAATAACTTTAGTGCAACATCACAAGCCTAGAATGCATTTCTAACTGCATACGTTGGTATTCGTTTTTACAGCTAGAATTGAACGTGGTCAGTGTTGCCAAAAGAAAATCAGCCAAAGTCGCTATGGGCTTGCTGAAAAGTCGCTAGAAGTCGCTAGATGACGTCATGACGTTACGTATGACGTCAAAATGTCACGCACGGCGCGCTGATCTACAGAAAACGTGCCCACATGCCTTGGTCCACAGTACAAATAGGCGGTACTAGCTACTTTTTGGAGATCAGAGCTAATCTGCAGCCCTGCTTAACCGTGGGAAACGCTTCTGACGGCAGCGCAGAGTCAGAAAAATTATGAATTTGTCACTGAAAATGCACGTTTTAAAAAGTCGCCAGATGCACCAAAAAGTCACTAAAGGCGCTAGATGAGGGGTTTTTTGGCACCAGTGCCCGTGATTCACTGCGGTCGGTGCGGCCAGCCTGCTAGTGCTCATTTAAATTATGCATAAGGAGCCGTTGTGGTGGCTTTTGTGATACGCACCGGATGTATCTGCTTGTAGGGTAGACCGAGTAAAGTTAAGTACAGGGTACAGTTGAGGTAAATCAAATATACCTGTGTAACAACAAGACTCTGATCTAATTCCAAAGTGTAGGCATAACATAAATGACAGTCCCAAAACACTTGGTGACCATATCGAAGATTGTGTAGCCTATCTCGGTTTGTTGACATTCGGTTCCTGCCATATCTTTGTCCCATATCGCTTGCCGTAGCCTCATACAAGCAGATGTACATGCGCATGAGAATACCTGTGCGTATCACAAAAGCTGCCACACCGTACTACCACAGCCCTTATACAAAATCTGTGGTACTGAATCATGTGTCACGTCTGTCTCTACCCGCCACTGAAAATGCATTGTGTGGTGTCGTGGGGAGGGAGACTGTTTTGCCTCTCACAAGACAAGCGAAATAGTCGCTAGATTCGGCCAGATTGAGCCTGAAAAGTCGCTAAGTCGCTAGATGATTTTTTTTGTCGCCAGAGGTGGCCAAAAGTCGCTAAATCTAGCGACAAAGTCGCTAAATTGGCAACACTGAACGTGGTGGTCAGTTTCTTTCAGCCAAGTGCTGTAGCCTACCAACAGGGAAATGATCTGTGTTTTCGTGAATAACACAATAGAAATAATGCAAAAATGAAAATATTATCTTAAATGTTTGAATAATGTGTTTGAATAATAATAAGGCCTACATTACGTCTCATATGCAGTATGTCCCGTCGTCCCCCGGCCCCCCCTCCCCGACCAGGAAAAAAGTTCAGGCTCAGGATTTTTTTTCACTATCACCCCTGGTGTTGGAACGCAACCTCTGAAAACACAAATACTCCCATTTCTTCCAACAGGCTTTCCTCTTACAACGTGTAATATAGCCCGTAATAAATCAATATTGGGCGACAAAGATCATTAGTCAGGCCATTGGCTTTTTAAAACGTAGCATTAGTTTTAATTCTCGCGGTTGGCCGACAGACGACACCCATAGCTACTAGACCGTGCTATTTGGATACCCTTCAGTGTAGAGACAGCGTACATGGAATATAATGCCTACCGCATTTTGTGTGCGTGTTTTGTTTGTTTATTTTTTTTAATATAGCGCAATTTGAAAACTATACAATGGACTCAAAGTGCTTTCAAATACATACCAACACATTTCAAGTTCAGGTCGCTCAGTAGGCTACGTGCCCCCAGGCTAATTGACGAATGAAAATACAAGGTTACTCGGGGGTCTTTCGCTTAAGTTCAGGTCGCTCAGTAGGCTACGTGCCCCCAGGCTAATTGACGAATGAAAATACAAGGTTACTCGGGGGTCTTTCGCTTAACAATGGGAGGGCATGGGAAGGAAAAAGAAAAAAACACTGGTTCACTGAGCAACAACAAGCAGTAGGCTTCATTCAAAGCTAATCACACACTGATATAAGGTTATGTCGGTTTGTGAAGTCTAGTGCTTGTTGTTACTCAGAAGACCCACAAAAAGGTTTCTTGTGCAGTGTAAGAAGGACTTGCCATTGTGTTTCGACCTACACAGTCCTTGTCAGGGTGCAGTCACTCAATCACAAGACCCAACATATCAGAACTGCCAATTACTTATTGGTGGTGGGTATAGCCATCCACTTCACCAAAATGAACAGATAAGTATGAAGGAATGTATGAAACTTCATGCCAGCTGCACCTCACTGGCCGAGATGTTTGTTTTTTATGTCTAAGGGAGTCAAGTCTAGGGGCTCCCTAAGGGAGTATAATCATTCCCACCGTCCCTTGTTTCATCAGATCTCCCTGCGTGATGATGGCAGCATTTTGAGGACCTCTTTGAGTGCGCCGTGGGAGGTGTTAAATGCAGCCATGCTGCAGCCTTGGCCATCTTTGCCATGAGGGAGATCAGCCCAACAGATGTGGAGTGCCTGTGGAAGAAGAAGGGCCCCTCTGGCAAAGACACGTCCACTGTGGCCGAATTGTTTCCTCAGGTGGAGGAGACATATGACCCCCTGACCAGGGATGTCATGGAGGCAGACATTCACTGGTTTCGGCCAGACCTGCAGGGAGTTGCGTGTGGCATGACGTGGCTCTTGTCACCAGAGCCAGAGGGGGTGAAGACGGTCCCCCAGCTGGTGGAGGAGCAGAGAGGTATGGGGATGGAGGCCACTCTTGCCTCTTTTGCCCTATCTGTAGGCCAGAGGATGGCCATTTAGTTGGCCACGGTTGGACAGCGCTCCAACCCCCTGTGGCACCAGCACAGGCATTTTTCCGACGCCTCTTTGGTCCGACACGTCAATATCCCGAAAATTTGCCATTGATCCTACAGCCCACAAACTCAAAAAAATTAAATTAAACCCTTTGCTCTGACAGCTCAATGTTCAGCCCAATGGCTGTCTGGGGTTGGTCATCATCCCAGGTCGTATGTCCTGCTTTTCCCGGTGCCAAGTAGACTTCAGCTGCATGCTAATGTCTGCAATGTGTGCAAATGTTCGGAACATTGACGCATAGGACCAATGGGGCGTCGGAAAAACGAGCAGACCCCCTTGACAGCCAGTAATTTTGGGGCGGTGCTGTCACGTCGGGCTGGTCCTCCATGTCAGTCCCTAATGAAGAGGCTGCTTGGCGGGCAGAACTTGGATGGCGTCCTGGCTGTGAACTGGGGGGTGGCCAATGAGCAGGAGGGGGTGAAGGCATTCAAAAGCGCTTATCAGTGTGATGTACAGGAGTGTGGGCTTTTTGTTATCATGGCTGGCACTCTTGGGGCCTCTCCTGATGGGCTGGTTGGAGCATCTGGATTGCTGGAGGTGAAGTGCCCTTACAGCCAGCGAAACGCCACCATCGCTGAGGCTGTAAGTGAGCCAAAGTTTTGTGTCGGCGTGGAGGGACATGGCTATGCCCTGAAGAAAAGCCATGCTTATTGGCACCAAGTGCAAGGCCAGCTGCACCTCACTGGCCGGGATGTGTGCTCTTTCGTGATGTGGACAACCAAGGAGAGCCTCATCATCCCCATCCCCAAGGATGAAGCTTGGGGACCAAATATTGTGATTTTGGAGGAATTCTACAGACATTACCTCTTACCGGCACTGGTTGACAGAAAGGACTAGATTTGAGCACTTTGTAAATATGTAAATATTGTTTTTTTGTTTGTTCAATTGATCAGTTCCATTTTATGTTCTTGGTTCTGGGAAACTCAGGGTCAGCGTTCTCGCCCCCAAATTCCCTGTCGGCCAGGATCCTGTCTGCTAGCGTGAGAGTCTTGGGTAAGTTACTTAAAAATTACCACTTCTTGAAGCTATTTCTTTGCTCTTCAATTGTATAAATAGTTCCAATATGGTTCACTAAGCTATAACCACTGTAAGTCTGTAATATTAAGGTTGGTTGTTCTCTCACTTTCAGTGTGTACATTTGCGCTTACTTATTTAGTATGGTGTGAGCTTTATCATTTGGTCCTCTTGTATAGTGAATAAGACAAACTTCTTTGTGACAACATGTAATTAATTTATTTTGTACATTTTTGAAAAACTGGACTTTCTGATTGTCCTTAGACTCCAGTGAGTGTGCTGGCAACCTCTTTAATGAGAGGCTGCTGTAGATTTACGAGTGCGCAGCACAGCTGAATCAGGACGTTGGCCGATGTTCTCAGCTGGTGTGGCAGCTCATCCAGAATTTTAAAGTCTGTTTGCTCTCTCTACATGAATTCGGCTCCTCGCCACCTCACGGGTGGCCTTGACTTCACTCTCGGTGAATTTTCCTTGATTCAGGAAAGGTGGGACATTCACGCTTACGCCCTCCGGTACGATGTCGTCGATTAGGAAGCCCTTGTCGGCCAGAACCATGTCTCCAGCCCGTAGTTGTGGCAGGAGGTTTGACTTAAGCATGACCTCCTTGTCAGACGTGGATCCTGGGAAGGTTTGACTAACAAATGTAATGACCCCATTAGGGGCTACCCCAATTAGCACTTTAAATAAATGGATGCCCCGGTACACACTGTAGACCTTCTTGGCCACATCCATTCGCTTAGGCGCAGCCACCTCCACATCGGTGCAATCCACCACAATGCGGCAGTTCCGCGCAGATGGAAGGCGCCGGGCATGCTCTCCTGCTTTTTTCTTCTAGTCGGAATTTTCCCTATCATTGCCTTAAAAAGCAGGGAATGCAGCACATGCACCATGGTATGGAAGATATTAGGTGCGATCGACTTGTCGTCAACGCATGCATGCGATTTCCTGTCATACTTCGAAATTTCGTCGATGTTGCGTCGACGAGGTGACATGTCACATGGTGTCAAACTATCGCGGGATGAATGCGACTGCAGTCAGATCTTGCAACCTCTGCAGTTGCTCATCCCCTTCAACGCTCGTCTGCGGACTGCCTCCGAGGTCACTCGCCCATGAACTGGTTGGCAGTGTTGCCAGATTTTCTACGACAAATAAGCGACTGACGTCCTAAAAACAAGCCCAAAAGAAGCGACTGAGGGGCGTCGTGAAAACAAGCCCAAAAGAAGCGACAGAAAGGGTGGGTTGTCAGTCGCGTGCCTGGTCAGGGAAGACCTTGCTCTTTGTGGGGATCTGCGTGGCAGCTAAAATCCCCACAAGTGACCACAGAAAGTGGGAGTTAACAATATTGTAGTAGGGTCACTTGTAAGGATGAGTGAGAAAAAACAAGTTGCCATTGAGAAACACATTCAAATCACCACCAGAGCAGGAGAAAACTGCAAGCCCAACTCTGAAAAGAACAAGCCCAAAAAAACCGCAACCCGCGACTTTACAAAATTAAAAGCGACTGCTCAAAAAAAGAAGCCCAAAGTCGCGTATAATAAGCGGACTTGGCAACACTGCTGGTTGGTCAAGAACTCATTCACGTGTGTATATGGGTCTTGTCTCAAACCTCTACACAAGTTTGCGCAGGTCCCCACTAAAGCTCCTCCTCACTGTCTGTCCCCCCACTCCTCACACGTGGTGTGTTAAGCCGGGCATACACTGTGCGATATTTTCACTCGTGGGTCTTAAGCTTCTGCTCACACTGCATGATGGAATTTCACTGTTCAAAAGTTCACAACTCACGACTCACATCCTCACACTACACAAGCCGACAGTCGGATGCGAGCGAAATGCTTCCACCGTACGACGCGTCAGGCATGTTTCCCCGGTCTGCAGAGGAGGGAACGTGCGCACCTGAGGTGGAGATGAGGTCGCGCTCAACAGTGAATCGCATGGCCCTATTTATTTGTGCATGTATAGTGTCAAATCGGGTCGTAGCACTGCTTTAACTGTGCGATTTACACACGACCAGAATTTCAAACTGTTTTGATTTTCTTGCGACCCTGCGATTGCACGATCGTGAGGCGAAATCGCTTGTCGTTACCCCATGTGCACTGCGAGACTCACAAATGACCTGCGATTGAGCAAGAAATCGGCCCAACTCTCAAAAAGTCGTGTGAGTGCCAAATCGGAGCAAAATCAGGGCAAAAGTCGCACAGTGTAAGCCCAGCTTTAGTAGAGCAAACTAGTGCGTGCTCATCGTCTCATTCATATTTGTGGCCAGTGTTGCCAAAAGAAAATCAGCCAAAGTCGCTATGGGCTTGCTGGAAAGTCGCTAGATGACGCACTGTGCGCTGATCTACCGAAAACGTGCCCACATGCCTTCGTCCACAGTACAAATGGGCAGTGCTAGCTACTTTTTGGAGATCAGACCTAATCTGCAGCCCTGCTTAACCGTGGGAAACGCTTCTGACGGCGGCACAGAGTCAGAATTTTGTGGAAAAACGGTTAATTTATCACTGAAAATGCAAATTTTAAAAAGTCGCCAGATGCACCAAAAAGTCGCTTTAAGGCGCTAGATGAGTTTTTTGTCACCATGTGCCCGAGATTCACTGCGGTCGGTGCGGAGTGGTCATTTAAATTTGTCATATGCATATCCCAAGGAGCCGTTGTGATAGCTTTTGTGATACGCACCGGATTCTCATGCCCCCTGTATCTGCTTGTAGGGTAGACCGAGTAAAGTTAAGTACAGGGTACAGTTTAGGTAAATCAAATATACCTGTGTAACAACAAGACTCTGATCAAATTCCAAAGTGTAGGCATAGCATAAATGACAGTCCCAAAACATGGTGACCATATCGAAGATTGTGTAATCTCGGTTTACGTTGACATTCTGTTCCTGCCATATCTTTGTCACATATCGCTTGCAGTAGCCTCATACTGTACAAGCAGATATACATGTGCATGAGAATTCCTGTGCGTACCATAAAAGCTGCCACGCCGTAGTGCATCATCTGTCACGACTGTCTCTACCCGCCACTGAAAATGCATTGTGTGGTGTCATGGAGAGGGAGACTGATTTGCCGCTCACAAGACAAGCAAAATAGTCGCTAGATTCGGCCAGATTGAGCCTGAAAATTCGCTAGATGATTTTTTTGTCGCCAGAGGTGGCCAAAAGTCGCTAAATCGGCAACACGGCGACTTTAAATGTGCTGTATTTAATAACACCCACATCGTGACAACAAGTTCTCGCTCACGTGCTTCGTCAGTGTTGATCTACAGCAATAGAAGTCGTATGGGGCTATTGTTAACCGTTGCATGGCTGCATGAGAACCATATGAATTAAGTTCATTATGTCTAACTGTTTAACTTAAACACTTAGTGGTTTCTTTTGCCTTAAGACATGTAAAAGTTTTTATCTTTTACCTGACATGTTTCGACGGTGTTACTTCCGTCTTCATCAGAGGGTCACTGTGATGTTGATGAGTGACGTGCTTTAAAAACAGCTGATGTTGTTGTGGAGGTGTGACCTCCCTGTCAATAATGACAGGTTGGTCACACCTCCTGCTGTTAGAGTTGTCCTCTTAGGATGGTGGTCCAGGTGTGTGAGAGCATGTAAGCCCCCTCATCCCTGTTCATGGTACTTGGGCTACGCTTTCTGATCTCCATAGACTCCTTAATCCAACGGTGGTATCTGTTGTTCTCTTGCTGTATGACTTTTGCCTTGTCCCAGTCCATGATGTGATTTTCCCTCCTACAGTGGTCAGTTATGGCTGATTTGAGGTTCTCCTGTGTGGCTCTCTCCTTTTATCGCTCTTGTATGTCTTTGTTCTGTTTCCTTTTCACACTCTTTTTTATGCTCATTTTTTCTTATGTTGAATGTCCTCCCTGTCTCCCCAATATATGACTTGTTGCATGACCGGCACGGAATCTCATATATGACATTGCATTTGTTATGTTGGTCTATTTTGTCATTGGGATGTACTAACAGCTGTCGTAGTTGGGTATGTGTGGTTTTACTGGCGTATGAATGTTGTGTTTCTTCATGGCTCGCTGTATGCGTTCGGTGATCCCTTTGATGTAGGGCAGGATCACCATTCCTTTGTTTTCCGGTTTTTGTGTGGACTGCTTTTTTCTTTTCTTCCCTTGTGTTTCCTCCTTCGTTTTTACCTGTAGGGCGCCTTTTTGAATGGCCCATGGTGGGTATTGGCAAGCTGCAAGTGCCTGTCGGATGTGTTGTTCTTCAGCTGCGCGTTCGTCGGGATCGGTAATGATGGATGCGCGTTCGTAGAGGGTTCTGACAACGGATAGTTTGTGCGCAATGGGGTGTTCGGACGTCCAGAGTAAATATTGGTCCGTGTGTGTTGGTTTTCTGTAGATGGTTATTCTGATGTCTCCCTCGTCTGTGTGGTGAATTTTAATGTCCAGGAATGCTATTGATTTGTCCTTCTCCTCCTCATGTGTGAATTGTATGTTGCCAGTTTGGTCTATGGAGTTGAGGTGATCAGTTAGTTGTTGCGTTCGTCCAATTTTTATTTTCTCTAAAATGTCGTCCACATACCTCCGCCATAACGTGGGTCTGCATTCCTCTGGGGCAGATGTGATGGCCTCCTTCTCCAGGTGTTCCATGAAAAACCCACACATTATGGCAGAGAGTGGGTCCCCCATGGCGAATCCCTCCTTCTGCCTGTATATTGTTCCACGGAACTGAAAATATGTGGATGTGGCGATGAAATTCAGTAATTGGCTTATGTCTTGTGCTGTCAGTAATGTGCGTGTTTTGAGTGTTCTGTCAGTCTCGAGGCGTTGCTGTATGATGTGTAGTGTGGCCTTCACTGGTGTTTTTGTGAACAGTGACACCACATCGTGTGAAATGAGCATCTCATCCTTCTCCACTTTTACCTTTCTCAGTTGTTCGGCTAGCTGTTTGGCGTTCTTGCAGTGGTGTTCCGTTTGGCCGAGAAGTGGTTTTATTATTTCTGCAAGGGCCTTTGAGAGGTTGTAAGTGACGGATCCGATGCTGTCCACAATGGGTCTTAATGGTGCTCCAGGTTTGTGTATTTTGGGGGTGCCATAAATCCGTGGGGTTATATTTGCTGTGGGTATAAGGTTGTTGTATGCCGTTTTTTCTATTTTCTTTGCGTCCAGTAGTGGTTTTAGTATGGCTTTGAGTTTTTTCTTTTTGTCTTCTGTTGGATCTTTTCTGAGTACCTCGTACGTGGCCGTGTCTGCCAACATATTGCGCATTTGTGTTTCATATTGTTCTGTGTCCAAGATGACCGTCGTCCTGCCCTTGTCCGCCGGCAGGATCATGATGTTGTTGTTTTTGGCCAAGTTTTTTATTGCTTTCTCCTCTGCTTTTGTTATATTGCTGGGTGGTGTTTTTGCCGATCTTAGAATGCCTGCTACTTCGTTGCGTAATTGCGCTTTCTGTCCTTGGTCGGGTATTCTTTCACATGCCAGTTCTGTTGCGAGGATGAATTGTTCATCGCCACATCCACATATTTTCAGTTCCGTGGAACAGTATACAGGCAGAAGGAGGGATTCGCCATGGGGGACCCACTCTCTGCCATAATGTGTGGGTTTTTCATGGAACACCTGGAGAAGGAGGCCATCACATCTGCCCCAGAGGAATGCAGACCCACGTTATGGCGGAGGTATGTGGACGACATTTTAGAGAAAATAAAAATTGGACGAACGCAACAACTAACTGATCACCTCAACTCCATAGACCAAACTGGCAACATACAATTCACACATGAGGAGGAGAAGGACAAATCAATAGCATTCCTGGACATTAAAATTCACCACACAGACGAGGGAGACATCAGAATAACCATCTACAGAAAACCAACACACACGGACCAATATTTACTCTGGACGTCCGAACACCCCATTGCGCACAAACTATCCGTTGTCAGAACCCTCTACGAACGCGCATCCATCATTACCGATCCCGACGAACGCGCATCTGAAGAACAACACATCCGACAGGCACTTGCAGCTTGCCAATACCCACCATGGGCCATTCAAAAAGGCGCCCTACAGGTAAAAACGAAGGAGGAAACACAAGGGAAGAAAAGAAAAAAGCAGACCACACAAAAACCGGAAAGCAAAGGAATGGTGACCCTGCCCTACATCAAAGGGATCACAGAACGCATACAGCGAGCCATGAAGAAACACAACATTCATACGCCAGTAAAACCACACATACCAAACTACGACAGCTGTTAGTACATCCCAAGGACAAAATAGACCAACATAACAAATGCAATATCATATATGAGATTCCGTGCCGGTCATGCAACAAGTCATATATTGGGGAGACAGGGAGGACATTCAACATAAGAAAAAATGAGCATAAAAAAGAGTGTGAAAAGGAAACAGAACAAAGACATACAAGAGCAATAAAGGAGAGAGCCACACAGGAGAACCTCAAATCAGCCATAACTGACCACTGTAGGAGGGAAAATCACATCATGGACTGGGACAAGGCAAAAGTCATACAGCAAGAGAACAACAGATACCACCGCTGGATTAAGGAGTCTATGGAGATCAGAAAGCGTAGCCCAAGTACCATGAACAGGGATGAGGGGGCTTACATGCTCTCACACACCTGGACCACCATCCTAAGAGGACAACTCTAACAGCAGGAGGTGTGACCAACCTGTCATTATTGACAGGGAGGTCACACCTCCACAACAACATCAGCTGTTTTTAAAGCACGTCACTCATCAACATCACAGTGACCCTCTGATGAAGACGGAAGTAACACCGTCGAAACATGTCAGGTAAAAGATAAAAACTTTTACATGTCTTAAGGCAAAAGAAACCACTAAGTGTCTATGCATGAGAACCACACCGGAAGGTGTAGATCTGCCTCATTTTCATGAGCGTGAGTAGGTCTTGTTCCTCTACACTTACGGTAGGGGCACATAGGAGGCGAAGCACGCGAAGCGAATAGAGGCGAAATCCAACCGTCATCAGGTTGTCGCGGCGAATCAAATGGAATGGAACAGTTATGTTGTTGATTTGATTGGGCCGTGGCAGGCGAATTCGCTCCTCATTTGCATAACATTAAACTTTCTTTAATAATTTCGCTTCGCTTCGCTCCTGTTCGCTTGCTGACGCTTGTCATCGCTTGCCTTCGCCTCTCTCATAGGAATGAATGGCAAAGTTCGCAAATTCGCGTGTATGTGTCCCTACCGTTAGCCCTGTGACCTTCCAGCCTGCGGCATAATTAATGGAGTCCTGGAACCGTCGGACCAGGCCCACCACCCGCTCAAACATTGCCATGTCGGGAAGACTGGTCTCCATCCGTATAACGGTGTCATTTAACTCCTCCATGTTTACAGGGACACTCCACCCATTTGCATTAGGCTTTCCATTGCTAGACACCCAGTCATACTTTTGAATGGTCATGCAACACTCTCTCAATTGGGAGGGAAAGTAATCTCATCGCCCCCTGCTGGCAACGTTCCAAGCCCCTGCAACAAATGAATGGGTTTTTTCTTTGATAAATTACATCTCGGCCCTGACGACTAAGTAGAAGTAGTGGCAGTCATATTATATGACTACGTTGGCCATACGTTGGCCCGTTTTATCGAATCAGGTGGTAAAATGTTCGGTTTTTCACTGATCTGAACTGGTTTTAATATTCTTTAAAAAGATAATACAGAATTACACTGAGTGGCATGTGTGACGTGTTTACTCCATGTAATTAGCATAGCCAAACATGAGCCAGAGAGGTGGGTACTCGTCATCACAGAAGCCATCATATCTACTAGAGAAGTTAAAACCAAACCAAATTGATCGCGTGTATATATGTGTAATAAGAAGACAATGTGGAACTCACAGGATTACAAGAATGTGAAGATATGTGAAGAACTTGCGTTTATTTGTTTCTCTGTGTTGTCAACGAGGCACGAAGCACAGCATGCTGGGACCTGTAGTCCGTTTCCGACCAGATTGGCACAATTTCTATTTTTCTTAAAAGGGCAAAAAATTACTTGAGATTTTCACAGGTAGTAGTTCATCCTATTGTGTACGCTGAAAAATGTGTCTGGTGTTATAGTTCCTAGTCATATCTTTGTGGGATTTTTTTTTTTAACTCGTCTATGGGAGTTTCTATAGGATCGCCCTGGTGTTTGGAATGTAACCGCTAGGATCACTGTTTTCCACTTTCCCTCCCAATTCCCCCTGAGACAGGAGAAATCCGTATTCACCTCTTAACACTTTCTCCTACAATGATGTAAAAATTGTCATTTTGCATCATTGTAGGAGGAAGTGAAAGAGAGGTGGATTCATAGAGGTAGAAAATAAAACTAGAGAGGACCCCGCCCCCTTTTTACGGCAATCTGTAGCGGCCATTATCTGTAGGTAGATCAGTGAAATGGAAATTAACGGAGAACGAGGCTCACCTCTGTCAAAAATGGCTTAATCATGTGAAAATGTCCATCAACACACTATACAAGGACAATAGTTGAGGTGTGTTGCTAACTATGTTCATAAAAGATATTATTTGATTTTTAAATGTATTTTATCGACTCATATGATTTAAGTAGATATTTAGCCTGACATTTCAAATCTGGTCTTTGATTAAAGTGTTACTTCATATTTACACAGTTTTAGTTAATATCTTGACAGGGGTGGGCGTGTTCTCCATTGACTTGCATTGCCTGAAGTTACCTACACTACCTACGGAAGTTGGGAAGCTCCAGCTGCCATTTCCCAGTGCTGTCGCAAATTGCTGTGTCCTCTCTAGTGTTATTTTCTACCTCTATGGGTGGATTTCTGTTGAGATTACAAGCCTTTTTCCCCACCCTTTTAACCCTGCCCATAGGGGGTTGGACCTAATGCTCTAACAGACCTATCACAGATCAGTGTCCCAGTGCTTTAAAAATCACTGGCAATAGGTGCATTCGACATGTGTCAACGCATGCATGCGCATTTAGACAGCAATGCACCCTGGATGGAAAATGCTGCATGACGGTTAGATTTCCTGTCAAACTTCGAAATTTCGTCGACGTTGCGTTGACGAGGTGACATGTCACATGGTGTAAAACTATCGCGGGATGAATGCGGCTGCAGTCAGATCTTGCAACCTCTGCAGTTGCTTATCCCCTTCAACGTTCGTCGGCGGACTGCCTCCGAGGTCACGAGCCCATGAACTGGTTGGTTAACAACTCACTCACGTGTGTATATGGGTCTTGTCTCACACCTCTACACAAGTTTGCGCAGGTCCCCACTTCAGCTCCTCCTCACTGCCTGTCCCCCCACTCCTCACACGTGGTGTGTTAGTAGAGCAAACCGGTGCGAGCTCATCGTCTCGTTCATATTTGTGGCCGACTGCAAATGCGCTGTATTTAAAAACACCCACATCGTGACAACAAGTTCTCCCTCACGTGCTTCCGTCAACGTTGGTCGACAGCAACAAAGTCGTATGGGCTTGATAGAGCTCTTCAGCGTTGACGTCATCTTGTATGCGGCGTTTGGACTTCCGGTTCCATGGCGATTTTTTACATTGCAAAACGCCATAGAGATTCAGGTTTGGCAAAAAATATAAGTTGCACGGCAACAACGAACATTATTGTGTCCCCGCATCCCTTTCTCATTAGTGGAACGGATCGTATCATCATGTTGGTGTATTCACATGTTAAATCATGACGATTATAATTCAATATTGCTAACCCCTTTCTGATCATTAAAACTTCCGAACTACATGCTTTCCTTTGGTTGCCATGGGTACAACCCTCCGCACGTACATGACGTTAGATACAGGCGCCGCTTATGTAGTCGCCAAAAGCTTCCGGGTTTAGCATATGGACGCAACATCGTATTTATGTCGAAGTTTGACACAAAATGATCAACCATGTCATACCTACAGCCTATTTTTAACACCCTCGACAGTTTGCGTGGGTTCGTTAAGCGCGTGCTTGCACTCAGAGCTTATTTGAAACTGGCCCCTATGCTTTCCCAATGGAGGCCGGAAGCCGATACGAACCAGAAAGTCCTTAAATGCTAACATGAAAGACTACAATCTACTACATGCTTCCGCGTTACTGAAGAACTCTATGAGGCTCCAGTAAGTAGTGTTGCCAGATTGGGCCCAATTGGGCTGCTTGGGATGGCTGTCTGCGGGTAAAAATGGCATTTTGCAGGAAAACTCGCCCAATCTTTCCCATAGACACATCAATAGAATTGGGCGGAATTTAGTGCTTCCAGGCGGGTTTTGAGCATTTTTTGGGCTGGAAATCATCAGCCTCATCTGGCAACACTGCCAGTAAGTTTGTTAATTGTTAACTGTTTAATTTAGCTTACTTAAACTAAAATGATCTGTCGAGGGTGTTGAGGCTCAAGTGGAGGTGAAAAAAAAGAAAAGAGAAACAAAACATAGTCCAGAAGTCCAGAACTCGGTTGTCACATGAGCAGTGTCGTCAGCTGTCTCGAGAGGTCCCGAGATCGTGAAGGCATAGTGCACCAACACTTGAGCCTCCACATCAACGACATATCATTTTGAAGTAAGCTAAATTAAACAGTCAGAGACCAGCATTGCTGTCATATGTGCATCTGCAATTGAATGACATCAACTGGTGTTGTTGATAGTGATTACAAGACAATATTTTGAGCATTTATGATACTGTTTACATGTCAGTTGCATGCATGGGCGCCATGTTGATGATGCGTGTGTCGTCACACAAAACATAAGCTCGGGAACTCGTTGTTCTATACTTCCGCCTGAGATCAACCTCGATAATTATCGATCTGACATTGCGTCACCAAATGTTCACTCCCACTTTCCAGAGGTTTTAGGTCGGCTTTCAATAGAGTCCGACTGCGACCTGGAGGACAGGGGGCGTGTATTTAAGGCAGCCCTGATTGGTCCGATTCACGACGACGTCTGACGTCATTGACTGTCACGTTAAGAAGTAAGGGTTAACGTTCGGCGAGAAGGTAGCTACCGTGGAATAGCAGCACGACAGAGAGAATCGACCCCGACGCGGAGCGGAGGGGTCTTGTTCTCTCTGAAGTGCTGCTATTCCACGGTAGCGACCTTCTCGCCGAACGTTAACCCGCTTATTATATGGATATACTTAAATGATTCACACATGGCGGGGACATTTCTTTAGGCCTATTTAATGTTAAGATTGTTGCTGCGCAAAACAAAACAGTGCCGTTGTCGAACACCGCTACAGCTAGGTAGCCAGGACAACAGGTGTTGTCTATCACAGCAGCTGATTAGAGTCTTGTTGAAAAGTCGCTTTAGCAGTGAAAAGTCTTGTTGCCATTGACAGCGGTCTGTTATAGACCAACCCGTCCGTTATCGAAAAATAACAGACGTGCGAACGTTGGGGAGCCCCGTTGAAATGAATGGAGCATTCGACCGATGACGTCACAACCATATAATAATGAAATATAATACCTACCGGCGGTAGACGTTAACTTTAGCAGTTGGTGGCTAATGTTAGCTTAGCCTACTTAGTCAAACCGGGCTTTATGTTCCTCTCATTGCAACTTATAATGTTAGGGCTTACAAATAGAGTTTTGGTACCGTTTTCTCTGCTCTTATCGGTATCCAGATACATTCAATACATTTAGCTGCTCTTTTGGGAATTTTGCGGCATATTATAAAATTATGCTCTAAGGGCCGCTTTACCGCATATCGGTAATTCTGCTCTTATATTAGAGCAGCTTACGATATGACGCATTAACTCACTGCTCTGAGGGCGTCTTTATTGTCAACATGGTAATGCTTAGCAGCGCACAATGTAACCCTGCTCTTAGGGCCGGTTCATCAGGGCATATTTGATGCACACATGTACCGGTAATTCTGCTCTTAGAGCACATTACAGAGCGACCATGTAACACTCTGTTCTGAGAGTAGCTTCGCAGCACATAGGTAATGCATACCTGCCAACCTTTAAAACATTTTTTGAGTAGCAACTTATCGCGGCGCGGCAATTCACGGCGCAACAACTTGGCATGGCAAAGCAACGGGGTCGTCGGCGGGCCCATCTGAGAGGCTACTTTGTTTTGCATAGTCTGCCCTATACCTAGGGTTGCCAAATGTCAACAAGGAAGATATGAGACACTTCATTCAGGCAGGGGGGTCCTCCCCCAGAGAAAAATCCTTTTCTTAGATGCAATTTCCTGCATTTTAATGCATTTTAGCCTAACATCCCGTGTATCTGGCAAATAGTTTATCTTGCTCTTCACAGTACTTTGAACTACCATAATTTATTTAACTTTCATGAAAGATTTTTGTTTGTTTGTTTCACACCATAACACCAATAAAATGCTATGATATAGTGTGCTGGAATTCAAGCCTCTAAATTAACTTTACTGATCACCAGCCAATATTGCTGTAGGCCTAAATGGCTATTAAGTTATCCTATGTACCAGCCAAACAGAGCATTTGGTCACTTGGGGGGTGTTAAGGAGCTGGAACTGAGTATGAAATTGAAGCATTTGCAGATTTTTTTTTTTTTTTTTTGCTGAAGAAGGTACATGTAGGAAAATGTATAATTTGATTATAAAATACAGAGGCATTTCAGTGATTTTTATGAACAAAAAGTTGAATTGTAATGATTCTTACATCATCTCCCCCAATACTAATAAATGGTGATGTTGTCACCTACTGTGAAGAAGCATCAGCAGTAGAGAAAAAGATAAAGACAAGTGTTATCTAAGATAGGATAATATCAGGTTAATATTATTACCTTGGGGGCTAACATCAAAATCACACTTTCAGCATTCATTCAGTACAAAATGCGTCATGTAGTGGCTCTACTGAGGGACGGGGGCTAATGGCCAATGCTCTTGGAACTTCCACAGTAGCCTAACTTTTGAGGGGCATCGCTTCTTTTTTTCACTTCTCTGCATAATAGTAGGCCTATCTACCCTCATCTGCCGTCATGAGTTGGCTATTGTTCACTGTTCGGCACACATATGATGATAGGATAATTGATTTTATTAATAGATCGCCATACGCGATTACGGATAGAAGTCGTGGAGTGATGCATATTTGGTATGACGCACGACCTGTTACACCTGTTCACAGAATGGGCCATGACTCAGGGGGGAACAGTATTCATATACAGTGTCATGGTAGGTTACGGATGTAGACCTACTCCGAGCACAACCGTTAGAACTATCGCTTTATTTTCTCGAGTTAAAATGATCCGGTGCAAAGGGAAAATTTATAGCGCGGTCATCGACACATTTTCTCATTCGGAAGTAATCTCGTTTCGGTCCAATATCAAAACAAGCAACAACATATTGCCGTCAAATACGGCGAGTGAATCATTACGACAGACCTCGGCCTTTAGGGATTTAGCAACTGGACGCAATTCACTATTCCCATACAGGCTACCTTTCTCAAAGTCCATTTACCTTTGAAACGGCGATTTTGACGGTGCTCACTTGTAAAACTACAGCGACAGTACCAAGATGGATAATACATGATGACAGGAGGAGGACACTTGTATCAGAGATTATAGGAGTAGGCTACATTAACCAGTCTCTCTGCTTGTGTGATTTCGAAGCAAACTTTCTGGATATTAGCCGAAGGATATTACCCCATTGATAGTAACTGTGTGTGTGTTTAACGGCTTCAAACCAAATGAAATGTTTATTTACACTATTTACAATTATTTACATATTGGACAGGGCCTGGCGGATTATGTCACACACGACATGAATGACGTCTGGCCCCAGGGTGTGGGTCAGCAATGAATATTTCTTGATGTTTCTATGCAAAACCTCCTCAATAATATCCAGCGAGGGCCTGAAAAAAAAGAACAGTTTGAGACAACTTACATAATGTACACTAACCAGGCTGTCATCGTGCTTTAGCGTACTCAGCCTGCGGCTTCGTGCTTGCGGCGAATCACACCCATGAGGGTGTCCCAGAACAACCTCACTCCCACTCGTGTCACATTGCTTAAATGTATCGCACGCTAGTGCATTCAGCGTGTTGGTGCGATGCATTTTGAAGTTAAAGCGTGCTCCTCTACGCAACGGTATTCATGCACTTTTGACACGCGACGAGGTTTGCACAGTTTTTCTACCTAAATTGTGCCTAAACCAAAACCATTCCTGAACCCAACCTGTCACAGGGCGTTGTGGAGCACGCATTAACTTGGAAATGCGTATTGGACACACCGATAGTGTGTTCAAATCAGCGTGTCATAGATATGCCTATGCATGATGACATGTTGACTAAACATAAGACACCAGATGTGTGAATACCACACCATGAAAGCACAACATTATGGAGTCACAAGTAGACAGACTAAAAACTGGAAGGAAAGGGATATCTGCATGCATGAATTACCGAAGGTCATCCTCGGGGGCACAGCCTTCCTTCTGCAGCTCCTGGCCAATCAATTGGAAGGGAATGTTCTTTGTAAGGAAGGCCAGGTCCCTCCCCAGCCCTTTGCAGTCCTCTGTGACACAAAGGGGGCACCTGTGTTATAACCTTACTGTAATGTCAGCAATGTTGTTATGATGTAGTTGAGTATTTTCAGCAAATAGTGAATAGGGTCGCCGGCAACCCCATCTGTAAAAGGAGGCTACATGATGACTATATATACCCCTGGACATCCTCACCTGGACTTTTCATAAGATAAACTGCTTCTTTGTTTGTGTCTGGTGGCTTCCATGGGACAAAACTAAACAAGCTAAACCAATGCCTCAACTTTTTCGTAGCCATAACTACAGTGGGGTGGCTAAGCTCAATGATTGATCACTTCGTAATGAAATCGTGATGATATCTGCTCAAAGTTATAGTGTGTGACACCCGGTCCCGTAAGGCCTGTCTTTTAAATTCATCGGTATTGTCATTCCTCAGTATGAATAGAGGGCAATTAAATGCACTTTGAAAGATAACTTAAGTGTGCTTTTACCACAAAGTGATCAATCGCTATGAAAAATTGAGTTAAGCCACTACAGAACCAGGGATATGTTACCTTCCACCAGCTTGCTGCAGAGAGAGGTGTTACAGCTGTATGGAGACAGCCTGACTCCTGCCTCCTTCAGCTCCCTCTCTAGCTCTCTTTTCTTGGCTTTTGCCCTCCTCATGTATGTGACCATGAGGTATGCCGAGAACCTCTCTGGCCCCTCTGCCCTGCGTTTTACCTCCTCTATTGAAACAAAGTTCCTGTGCAATCACAACACATGAGTCATAAAGCTACAATATATGTTTTTACTACTTACAACATGAAGAGTTCAGACGCATATAAATACATTATAAACCAGGCAAACTATCTTTCACTAATGTTACCATACTGCACTACCTTTTACTAATGTTTTTATACTGCACTACTTTTCACATATGTTACAGTGCCTGAACACTCATCAACGTCCTATACAAAAGTGCCCATCCTAACTTTGGTAATAGTTACCAACCTTATAGCCTTCTTTGATGACGCCACCTTCAATAGGCTGTCCACATAGAATCCTTCAATAGAAAAACCAAAAAGACATATTAAAGTGTAACTTGCAGGTTAAACACCACTAAATCTCATTTTAAGAACCTCAATACATAAATTTAGATGTGATATATGTCAAAATACCGAATTATTGCATAAACATCATTTTCAGAAAATTTTGTCAAAAATAACGGCGGCTTCTTTTAAACAAACATTTAGAATCCGACGTAGATAGAGGGAGTCGCCGCGTTTTACAGCCATACTAAGCACCGCAGAGAATAGGCCAGATTATAATGTTGTAACACATTTCCAGACCTATAGGCTAAATTTCAACAAGTTAAATGGCCTTAAATAGTGGCAGTATCCACCAGATACCGTCTGAACCATTTTATTATGTAAAATAATGATTTTTTTTTTTTTGTAGGTTTCCTCCATGCAGCGCCATGAGGGTGTGCCAGACCGTTATTAGGCTATGTGGCACAAATAACATTGTTAACCTAATAGAATGTCTGATTGATATAAACTCTATTTGTGCATATATCATATTTAATTTTATATTTTCGATGTGTTTCCCTCATTGTGGAGATTCTCGGTTGGATCCAGAGTCCTGAGTTGGGTAGGCTAGATGTAGCCAAAAGAATCCCCCTCCCCATCACAGAGCTATCGCGCACTACCACCACCACCGACTGTTTTTATTGCCCCAATCCCCCACACTTCGTTTGCACAGTAAGATTGTCATTATTAGTGTATGTCACATAACTTTTTTGGAGTTTATTAACGCTGCTGTGCTGGCCTATAGCCTAGAAACTTGACTGTGACTTAATGGCGCTTCGTTTTTGTCGAAAAAAAACCTGATATGCTTCCGAAGCATAACCTGACGGTGGTTTTTAACCAGCGGTGTAGTCCAATTTTTTGAAGTGGGTATACTGTATAATCGAGCATGTTTTGAAGTGGGTATACAGTATATATTTATGCTATTCTAAAAACAATGGATCAATCAATTTTAAGTGGGTATACTGAGGTCCCTAAAATGTAGAAGTGGGTATACTCCGTATACATGCGTTCTACGTAGACTACTACACCACTGTTTTTAACTGCTGGAGAGAGTGAACCTCTTTCTCCAGGCCTACATAGCATATCCACATTTCCATCTTTTTTTCTGAAGTTGAGGACTGCTTCGTACCTCTTTTCTGTCTGTAATTTGTAAAACCGGCAATCAAACGTGCGCGCAGCACTTTACAAAGACGCGGGTATCCTCTCTATCAAAGGAACGCTTTCTCCGCGTGTGGTGTGCTAGATTTTCCGTATCCTCATGGATTGGCAAGACATGTTGGGAGACTTCAATTCAATTCAATTTACTCCCGATTTTGTAGAGATATTATGCTATTCATCAAAATGTCAGGACCACGTCAACGTTAGTTTGGCAAATGTAGCCTAACGTTGGGATGCTGATGCAAGATCGACGGTGAAACAATGACGCATGCAAATAATAATCGATCTACTTCCCCAAGCATAGCCTACTGAAAATGCCCAGCATGTCCAACGTGTTTTACACATTCAAATAGGCCTACTCCCCACTATAGACATCTCCCAAACTCAATGACGAGTGCTGCCAGTGCACATTTCGCCCCTAGCACCACACACGTGGACAGCTCGCAATGCAAAAATAGGTAGGCTATATAGGTAATATTTGTGCTGGCATTTTTGTTTCAGTTGTAACGAGGATTATAGCAGCTGAAGACTTGATTTCTTCTAGCCTACGGGAATACTTTTTTAGTTTGGTATAATTACGGACAATGCAAATAACTGTTTTTTGTGACATGCGGACATTTTTGGAGGGAATATAATCGAAAGTCCCGCCGCCTGGTTTATTGTTTTGTGACGTGCATGTGGATGAGCTTTATTGAAGTTTCATGTAATAGGCCTACTGAGCAGTGAAATGAAAGTGAAAATAGGCTATATGCCATTTTTACAACATTTTTCTCGGGTGCTATGAGTTATTGTTTTGCACCGAGTAGGAAACGTTTGACGCCATGCCACTCACAGTGAGTGACCATATTATTTCTCATCATTGTCGGCAAAGGGTAGGGCCTTCAATAGCCTATTGTATAGTTTGGTCTTTTTGTAGCCTGTAAGCCAATCCCCTCGTGAAACTGTAATGCGCTTCACATAAGAGTAGTGCCGCGGTTTCAGCACCATGGACAGAGGGCACAAGTCCATTTAGGTGGCAGGCATGTCGTTAGCCTACTCCACGGCAAATGCCGTTTTTGGGAAAAATATTAAAGTAGTCGCTATTTCTAAGTAGCCTATGTAATGGTCTACTTTGAGACTGTTTTAGATTTGCCTATGAAATGCATCTCTCATGTGAAAGCAAAGGAGAGATAGGCCTAGATATCGCCCCCCTGTTTATAATCGTTACGCATGGCCACAGACAGCGCGGAGACCCAGAACAGTTTCATATTCTAGATAAACCGATAGACCCGCTGATCTGTCTTTTTTAATACACAATGCACAAACACAGTAATAGACCATTTTCAATAGCCCACATACAATATAACTGTCCACTTTTCCCAGCCTCTCTACTACAACCAAAATGGTTGGTAAGCCTACATCCACAAGCGAGAGCTGAGCCAGAACTTTAGTTGGACTCCCTCTATCTACGTCATAGAGGCTCTGCCAGTGAGGAGCCCAATACTTCAGAAGTAGCTGTAAAATGATACATTTTCATGAAAAATATTGCAGTTTGGCTTTGTTATAGACTGTGAATTTCACATATGTTTCAAAACACCTCTCCTGACAACATCCAGTATATATTTAGTTATAAATTTAACCTAAACGTTACCCTTTAAGAGATTTGAATTTCACAAAAGACGCTTACAGGTATGCGAGATCAATGTGGGGCTCGATGAACTGGGGATGACGTCACCTACACCTGTTTGAAACCAGCACAACTACATTTACCTAATGAGGTTGAGGTCCGATTCGAGCCTCAGGGTGCATGTCACCCCTAACATGAAACAACATTAGGCTCGAATAGGACCACAACTGCGTAAGGTAAATGTAGTTGCACTGGATGTAAACATATCATCCCCAGTTAATCAAACTCCCACGTTGATCTCGCACACCGGTAGTTTTTCCAGTGTTTCAGTCACTTTTAAATGTCTACATTTAAATATATATATATATATTATGATAACAAATGTCATACGCAATGTCATGTATCTCCATTCTGAGGAGTCAATGCATAAAGATACAAAAACATTTGTGAATGTGCTTCAAGCTATCTCACCGGGTGGAACAAGAGGCTGAGGCACAGTGGCTCCGTCCTCTGCATCTGCACCATCCTCTTCCTCTTCTGCCTCCCCCTCATTTGCTCCCAATCCTGCTGCCTCCTCCTCTTCCTCTTCTGCCTCCCCCTCATTTGCTCCCAATCCTGCTGCCTCCTCCTCTTCCTCTTCTGCCTCCCCCTCATTTGCTCCCACTCCTGCCTCCCCCTCATTTGCTCCCACTCCTGCTCCTCCTCTTCTGCCTCCCCCTCATTTGCTCCCACTCCTGCTCCTCCTCTTCTGCCTCCCCCTCATTTGCTCCCACTCCTCCTCCTCCTCTTCTGCCTCCCCCTCATTTGCTCCCACTCCTCCTCCTCCTCTTCTGCCTCCCCCTCATTTGCTCCCACTCCTGCTGCCTCCTCCTCCTCCTCTTCTGCCTCCCCCTCCTGCTGCCTCCTCCTCGTTCGCTCTCACTCCTGCTCCTCTTCTGCCTCCCCCTCATTTGCTCCCACTCCTGCTGCCTCCTCCTCCTCGCTCGCTCCCACTCCTGCTGCCTCCTCCTCCTCCTCTTCTGCCTCCCCCTGTGTATGCGACCCTTCTTCTCCACATCCTCTCCAACATTTTATGTCAGCTCCTGAGATATGGGCACATTGTTTAGGTACCATAAAACATCTTTGATTGACCTTCCAGCATTTGGACTGGGTTGTTTTGAAAGTCTCTTTCCATAATTCACTCCAGGAACTATCTGCAATAGTAATTAGTAATTCATTCTCCCATTTTTCTTTTGCCTTGCACTTTGTTTTTGTCGTCCTTTGTATTAGTTTATAGGCCTTTGCTAGAGCACCTCCCCTTCTACTTTTGTTTCTATTTTCTAACAAAAAAAATTTAAACTTCATTAGTTGCCTTTTCCGCCTTTTGTTGTATATAGCTCCTGACCTGTTAATACTTTAAAAAAAAAAAAAAATGTTTTTGTGGTAGACTGTATCTCTCTGCAAGGGTTTGAAATGAGTTGTTTGAACTAACGTAATGATTGAAGTTCTTATATTTATTTAGTTATATTGTTATTGTTATATTTATTTTGTCATATTGTTGTATCCTTTCTTTTTATAAATAATAAAAACAATTACATTTATGGCTTGAGTCATGTTTCCCTTACTAAGAATTTCCTATCGTATGCACAATGTCTGTAAACAATATGGATTAAGGGTGAATGCCTATGCATTTGACATATCACAGTTAGCCTAGGTTATCAATACATGCAAGTTTGTTTTTCTCCTCATGAGAAACAGCGTGACCTTTTCAGAGTGAATCCCAATCAATAACTTAACATCAAGTTCTAGAATTTGAATTACACTGACCATGACTCAAATGTTACACAAGCTTTTTAACTCCACTGTTACAGTAAATTACAAACACTAGGCCATAGCTGTACTTACAGACGCTAACTGAAATACTGATTATTGAAATAATATTAATACCCCATTGTGAGTACCTATTTGTGTTTGTATTAATGGCTGTGTAGTATGGCACAATGCGTCATATCGTAAGGTGCTCTAAGAGCAGAATTACCGATATGCGGTAAAGCTGCCCTCAGAGCATAATTTCAAAATATGCAGCGAAATTCCCAAAAGAACAGCTAAATGTATTGAATGTATCTGGATACCGATAAGAGCAGAGAAAACGGTACCAAAACTCTACTGTAAGCCCTAACATTATAAGTTGCAATGAGAGGAACATAAAGCCCGGTTTGACTAAGTAGGCTGAGCTAACATTAGCCACCAACTGCTAAAGTTAACGTCTATCGGTAGGTATTACCGGTATTTCATTCTTCACATGACAGTTAATGACGTCAGACGTCGTCGTGAATCGGACCAATCAGGGCTGCCTTAAATACACGCCCCCCGTCTTCCAGGACGCAGCCGGACCCTTCTCTCGGCTTTCTTGGGATTCTCGACTTTTTGAACGAGCTACAAGAGTCCCAAATAACTGGGTGTGGCCTGTGGAACTTGAGCTTTGCAGTGTATTATGGGGATTGTTGTCACAAATCCACAAGCACTAAAAAGTCATTTTCTGTCTTTTCTCGGCCAAGAAGGCACCAAATTAGAAATGTATGCTACTATTCTACTATATATATGACCCACTTTCAATACATATTCATGTCTCCACCGGTGGAATGCCCCTTTAATATATATACAGTACATATTTAATGACGGCAATGCAACAAAAGCATATTGCATCAATCTCATAATGTAGGAATAGCGGTGGACGGTGGAAAACGATAACAATAGACATCAATAGTAACAATAGACATCAACGTCGGAATAGCGACATGTCGGAATAGCGCCATGTAACCAGCCCGGCATCTGAGAGCATTTGGACTGCCGTTGCTCTTAGGCTGTGGTTTGTGTATCTGGTGGTTGTCCCAGCCTACTCGCACAGCCTAGGTAGCATGCCCCCAAGCTGGTTTCTCCCGAGAGGGACATTTGTGTACCAAGTACATTTGTTGACAAATAAATGCTTCGGTTGGACATAAAGCGCTTTGGCAGCTTTGGGTATTTTCTCTAGGTATGTTCTCAGCGATGCCACTGGGCAGAGGGGGTTCCCCGGCTGTTCGTACATGGCCCCTTGGTTTGATGACTTGTTGCACTCCAGTGGGTCTTTGTGGTTCTTGGTCTCTTCGTTGAACGACATTGTAGAACTGCTTCCCATTTTCATCCGTTCCTAATACGAACGAGTCAGGTGTCAGATCTCGGTTCCCCTCGCAGCCACGGCGACCAAAGTGTAACTGTATATCAAACCACATTTTCGCGAGCAAGCCTCTTAGGGGTTTTGGGCTGCAGCGCTGAAGATGTGAGCAAAAAGAAGTGTTTGCAGGTCACCCGGGGAAATCGCTTGATGGTGCGTCGCTTTGTCCTTCCCTGCCCTCCGCAGTTGTTTAAGGACCCTCTTGAACATATTGTTGGCTGCTATTAATAGGGTGTCCTGCACCTTCCAGCATCTGTTGAGGGGGGGCTCGTTTAGGTGACAGCATAACTATTCACCGTACACAGCACCCTTTGATGTCCGAATTGTTCCGAAAAACTTGTGGAGTATATTGCTGAATTCCTCCTTTGACACAGTCTTTAAATTTATGTCCATGCCACGCTCCTTCAATCAAGTACAGCCCAAGACGTCTGTCGCACTGTGTTCATTTCGTGGCGACATTTTTTTCAATTCTTTCCAGCTCGTCCTTACGCAGCGGAGCACATCTGGACAGGCCTTGCTGTATTGGGGCCTCCTCTTCTCCCTCTGACTGAGTCTTCATATATTAAATTGAAGTTTATATTTAAAAAATCATCTGCCATTTTTGCTCACGTTATTTATCTCTCGGCGTCTGTGTTGTTTGGACAGTAGCTATGTGTCTGTTTGATGTCAGCAACATTCTATTCCAGACCATACCACACCTTATAGAATAACATGGAGAGCGAGGATGCGCCCGAATAGAATGTTGGAGTTCAAAGAGATACAATGAGGTTGTTCCAATCTTCGTACTTTCCGCCCTTCCCGCACTGTGTTTGGGTACGCAGGGCGGTTCCATTTCTGATCACGGCGGTGAAGTGTACTGTAAACAGGGTTCGTACGGTCATGAAAAACCTGGAAAAGTTATGGAATTTGAAAATTCAAATTTCCAGGCCTGGAAAAGTTATGGAAAACGTATTTTTGGTCAAAAGTTTTGGAAAAGTCATGGAAATCCATCCAGTGTTTCATCAATTATCTTTATGAAGTTGATGCCACGGCGTAATAAAATCTAAATGTCCGAGTTCTCGTGGAAATGTTGGCTAGTGCAAGCTGCGTCTGCCTAACCATGTGTTGCCAAATTGAGTGGGTTTCAAATAACGCATGTTGTAATGGCTCCAGGCGGGTTTCAAGCGTTTTTGGCGCTAGAAATCAGTCACACCTGGCAACCCGCCTCGTAACGCGCGAGCTAGATGTAGTGTGTGCGTGGTGGTGAGAGGTGATCATAGCTCTAATCCTAGAAAAGAAATGTGGTTCTGTACGATATTACAGCATGCTGCGAAGTGTTACTTCAACAATGCGCGGCTTAACTTTATGAAAAGATGATCAACAATGGCTGGAGAGGACGAAGGTTGTGATGTGTCCGTCCGATATGGGCGAAGCAGCGGCACTTGTTAGCCACCTGAAGGGCAAGATACAGCAGGCGGTTACCTCCTCAGCTACTAACAGGTTAGCAGTTATACGCGTTTTAAAATATTTAGCGGTTCCACTGAAACGTAGCTAATGCCAAAAGGAATAGGCTACAATCCTAAGACCTGTTTGGTCTTGGTTTAATTTGCCAGATAGGGCACCAAGCGAACCATGCTTTCGGTAAGCCCCGAGATTTTTATATTGATAAGCAACGCACCTGCTGCCTGCGAGTGAACTTGTCCAGTGTGCTGAAAGATTACATGAAATCCGCTATGTGCAGCTGACCGCGAGCTAAACGATTACCAATGTCTGCATGACGCGCCTGTTTTGAAATATGGTATAAACGGCAGCGTGACTAGAGTTTGAAAAAGTCATCTGTGGCTTTGTTTTCAAATCGGTCAGATCGTTGTAACACAAAATGAAACTCACCCTAGCATCTCCTTGAGTGGGCGTCAGACTAGAACTATGCCACGAACAGTGCAGTCTCTCTCTTTTTTTTTTGCTCCAGCAACGACCACAACAAATGACAGCATTATCTATCTTACAGGAGCTTTGGACTGTTGTGCTTAGGCAGGTGTAGTAGGCAGGCCTATGATTTCTTGGGCAGGATGAGCATTTATCCATCTCCATAGAGAGCATGTTGATACAAATGTGTCTTCATGATGATTTCACGACCTAATTTGCTATATGCTGGCCTAGGCCTATTCATTTTCATTTCTGACTGTACATCAGACAAGCGAATTATATAACATTGGTGAATAATAGCAGAATTAATGTAATACAACATGAAGTATAATGGTTGCTTATAGCTTGTAGTAAAAGATAACCTATAGTATGAATATGTTTATTGTTTACATATTTGTAATATAGGCTATGTAATATATAATATAATATGCCATAGTCTAAAGTATAAATATATACAGTAATTACGTGTTTATAATATAGGCTACATAATATAGCCTGTAATATAGCCTAATACGCCCCCACCCCCCACGCGCGATTGGTCATTGGTTTTTCGGTCCTGGAAATTCAGAAAAAGGTTTTTGGAAAAGTCATGGAAAAGTCATGGAAAAAAATTGGTGAAAAAGTGTATGAACCCTGTGTAAACTACCTGGATAACGCCCTCAAACCGGCCGTTTTTTGAAGTGTGGAGTTATGCACACTTTTCGCACTCAACGGCCGCCATGTTAGTTACGTAGTTTCCTCTCTGGTTGAGTGTCAGATTGGTCAAACTGCCGAATCTCTGTGATGACAGCATAGCTTTGATTCCAAAGACAATAGCCATGTGTATAAGAGAAAGGGCTAACTTTTAAAAATTGTCAACATAAGGAACAGTGTCTTCCGTGATGAATTGTATATTGGCGGTTGGTAAACTCTGATGACACGCGACAACCGTCATTTCCGTGAAGTGTATCAGACAGAATGGAATTGGACCTGCACTTCACCCTCAAATTTAGCCGTTAAAGTTGAGGGTGGAAAGTGCACTGTATCACAGTACACAGTGCAGAGTGTGGAGAATGGAACACGCTGAATGTCTCCAGTGGTGGTGTATGTCTTTGAACCCAGATTCTACTAGAGCGCATCCTCGCTCTCTGCATTACGTCTGCCCTCTCCATGCGCAGAGTGATTTCTACCTGTGATGAGTCTCCGGGGATGATGTCCACCTAGACATCATCCTCCTTACCGACGCGTAGAATGCCAGTAGATCGTCCAATCAGATATCGCAAAATAGATTGACCGGATCTAACTATTGTATAAACATATTCATTAAAATCTGTAAAACTGTTAACATAATGATAAGTCTTAGTTTAACATTAAAATATTGTTTCATGCAGACTCTGGATGTGACACGTCTGAAATCCATGATAACCCTTTGATTATATTATATTTGATTATATAACAGTATACAAGTTAGACCTATAACTTAAGTTCCCAAATAAGGGGTCTTACACACTAGGGCAGTAAAGCGTCGCGGAACGGCCGCGATTTTTACCATTGATACATAATTTGCTTCCTGACAAAGTGGGTGAAGGTCCTGCTCCAGGGGGAACCCGATTCTACCTGAAAAAGCAATTTTCCTGAGTGTGTGTAGCTGAGCAGAAGGTGTTGCGTCACTGCGAGGGCAGAGCTTGGGTAGAAGGCAAATTTGTAGCAATCCCTCCATTAGACAGTCAGCCGTCCAAAACTCGAATGTGGATTGCATGTACATTTGCATTTGTGCTCTGTTCCTCAGCACCATGGGATGCAGTAAGCCGGATTCTCATGACCCACTATCCTGGGGGAGAACATCTTGGCGGTCTCACTCAAGCAGCCTACCTATCTCATGTGTCATAACACTGCTGGTTCCAATATGTGGCTGAATATTGCATAATTACTCACACATTAGGGCCGTCAAAAGTAATCGATGCGGCAAAGGATCGCGATCCAGGGCATTGACGATTCAGCATCGATTCGGCCACAAGCCGGATCAATTCGGTGTATTAATAAATTTTAAATAATCATACCCGCGCCTCCCATTTTGCCTCTCCTCCCTCCCTGTCTTTTCTTTCAATTTCGGTTGCGCGTGCATCACTACATCCGAAGGGTTGGTGCTGCCCACTCTCTCTCTTTCTCTCTCTCCACATGAATTTCATCAACCTCTAACCTATTCCGTGTCTCGTTCTCCGTTCTCCGAATAATCAACGTCTTTGAAAGCGTGACATTAAATCGCGCGTCATACATTTTTGAAACAAATAGGCTATGGGGACAGCACCACTTGTGCTTATAAATCAACGTGGATCAATGACCATATTCATAGACCGTGCTCTCCACATTAATTTCACCTAGGCCTACCTCAAACCTATTCCGTGTCTCGTTCTCCGTTCTCAATAATCATCGTCTTTGCTTTGAAAGTGTGACATTAAAGGATAGTTCCGGCGTAAAATGAAGGTTTCACCATCGCTTTCTCATGCCACATAATGTATCTAATGATGAGCCATTCAGGGCAATGCCGCGCCGTTATGGAGTTATCTAATTTTAAGCTTTTTGGCGAAAAACGCAGCCAATGCATCACGGCGGGGCCAATTATTTTCTGATGTTTCCCCGCTATAAACAACTTCAAAAACGATACACACTTCATCACAAAGGTCTCGTCAATCAAACCGAGGCACAGAGACGATCATCGGACCACACAGTCTTTCACTGGCCAGTGTTTTCAGAGGTGTCTCACTGTTGCCGGATGCAGGCTACTCAATCAGGTGGCTAGGTAGGCTAAACATGGTCCGCGGTTCTTACACCGGCTGCGACCGTAAAATGAAAAGCTGGAACCCCGACCGTTTTCACCGACTGCCACTGTCTAAACCAGCCATATTACGGGAATGGCTAATAGCATCAGAACTGACATAAAAACCCAGAGGGATCGCGACTACCGTGTGTGCAGGCAGCAGACTTGAAGAGTACCGGTGGCAGATGGACACTCCCAACTGAGATCACTCCCGGACGTGTAGCCCCAGGTGGTTTTATCACTCAGACGTTCGATCAGGTAGGCAGACTACTCTTACAAAGTAATTGCAACACGGTACATCTGTAAGAGCACTTCTAGTACGACTTTATAAAATTCCTCCAGCCCTCCTCCGTTGCGTAATGGTCCATCTGACCTCGCGCGCCCTGGTCAATTACTTCACTGAAACTACTCTAGCATGCTTGACATCAACCACATCGAATGCCTCAGGTCGCACAATTTCACTTGCCATCCCGCGCTAGTTTGTTTTGACAGTTTATTTATCTCCTGTAGTGGGCTACATTTACTGCACCTGTAGCCTTCCTAAAACAGAGTGCTTGCTGGCAAAGACGCGCGGTGTTGCAACCAGTTTCACAGATTCACAGACACTCAAGATTCATGAGCCAGACAAATTTACACATGTTTCTCTCTCTTCAAACATACCTCCATAGCCATGCGCCTTTTTGGTACAGCATGCATCTTTAGACGGTTTCGTTTAGGTGTTCCATCTCCCTTACTCTTCTTGTAGTCATCATCCTCGAAATGCTCCCTCCATACACGGTAGTAGCGATCCCTCAGGGTTTTTATGTCAAGCGGCGTACACACACAAAGCTAGCTTTTCGCTTGCTCGCCACTCTTTCATGGAACGTTCACTGAAAGTTCCCGCGGCTTTAACTGCCAATGAACAGGCTATAAGTACCTAACTCTGCATTCCAATTGGTTACTCGCTTACTCGCCTCGCTCGAAGATAAAATATTTTCAACTCGGAATCCGCCCACATCGCATCGCTTGTACAGTACTCGCCTGCGAGTCTCGCTGGAACACATCGACATTCTATTGACTTCATCCGCTGAGCGAGTAACTAGTAGCGACGTGTGTGTACGGCCCTTAAGTTTCGTCCACTTCTAATGCTATTAGCCATTCCCGTAATATGGCTGGTTTAGACAGTGGCAGTCGGTGAAAACGGTCAGGGTTCCAGCTTTTCATTTTACGGTCGCAGCCGGTGTAAGAACCGCGGACCATGTTTAGCCTACCTAGCCACCTGATTGAGTAGCCTGCATCCGGGTCAGAGAGTTGCAACAGTGAGACACCTCTGAAAACACTGGCCAGTGAAAGACTGTGTGGTCCGATGATCGTCTCTGTGCCTCGGTTTGATTGACGAGACCTTTGTGATGAATTGTGTAGCGTTTTTGAAGTTGTTTATAGCGGGGAAACATCAGAAAATAATTGGCCCCGCCGTGATGCATTGGCTGCGTTTTTCGCCAAAAAGCTTAAAATTAGCTAACTCCATAACGGCGCGGCATTGCCCAGAATGGCTCATCATTAGATACATTATGTGGCATGGGAAAGCGATAGTGACCCTTACAAAAATCTACTATGGTTTTTTGTGGTAACCATGGTTATACTATGGTTTTTATGTAGTAACCATGGTTCTACCATGGTTTTTGGAAGTACCATGAACCAACCATAGTATTACTATGGTTTGTCCATGGTAAAACCATGGTATTTCATAGTTTTTCTAAAAACTATGAACCAACCATGGTAGCACTATGGTAAAACCATGATATTTCATAGTTTTTCTAAAAACTATGAACCAACCATGGTAGCACTATGGTTTAACCATAATACTTCATAGTAACTACATCATGCTTGTAATAATTATGAGGTACCACAGTGAAACCATGGTGTGTTATGGAAACATGGTCTCCAGTCTATTAACCCTTCAAAAAGTACTGTTTGATCATCTAAAAGGTGAAATAACTGTTTTTAGTTATTTAAGCCGGTTATCAAGCCTGCCGAATTTAAAAACATTTTGTGCATGTGTTTTTTTTTTCATCCACTAAATTTTAAAATGGTATTTTATTGAATCTTTCATAAAATGTCATATGAGAGGGATATGAGGTTATGAAAAAGTTATCGCCCTTGTGTATATAGTACCATTCTGCCTTCCAATAAGCTGTACACTAACACATACTCCTGCATGCAATTGTGAACTGAAATGTGCACATTGCAAATGTAAGACAAGACTATACTACTACTACTACTACTACTACTACTAATAATAATACAAACAGTAAATGTTTTCAAATAAGTATATTAAGTAATTAAGTTTATTGCAGATAATATGAAAGACAGAAGGCAATCCGGACAAGGAAATTCAGACATCAATTCATACACATTCATTTTTTCCTCCCACTAAAGCACATTTAAAAAAAAAAAAACTTTGGCCGTTTGTTGCTCTACTATACACGCACACAAACATCACACCAATAAAGCATTACAGAAACATTTCAGAAATCACACCAAATTAGTGAAACATCCAAGACGTGGCAAAATCTGACTGTTCTGCAAAAATTCCTTACAATTCCTACTACACACATTCATAAAAAATGTTAATGAATCATCAACACAGTGTGTTGTGAAATGGATTGTATTACTACATTGTGCACTGACAACTTGTGTATTGCCTGCAGTGAACTATTTTTCTAAATAAGAGTTGTCATACAAAGTTTAGACCGTCAACAAAAGTATGTCCATACGTATGTCCAAAAGTATGTAGTATATTATATTATAATATAATAATATAGTATAATATCCAAAAAACATGTCCAAAAAAAGGGTGTATGTATGTAAAGCAGTGGCTTGTGTTTAGGCAAGAACTCTTCAGAGAACGGATGTGTTATGTATTGTCTTGGACATACAGAGCTGCCGCATAACATACAGTGCATGACACCACCACCAAAAAAAACCAACCAAAAAAAAAAAAAAACATAAAAAAAAACACCCACACACACACATTAATTCATACATTAGACATATTTGAGTGCATGAAGTGCTTGATTTACATACTTAAAGTGCACATCTGTCTACCTGCACATCTGTCTACCTGACATTGAGCTCCTGTCCGTGTCAATACGTCCATTCTATCTGCCACGTGAATTCCCACAAATCTTTATAACAGTTGTGTACATTCACCCGAAGGCAAATACCACCACTGCCTGTAATGTTATTTCGGATGTAGTGCATAAATTACGCGCACTCTCACCCGACGCTCCAAACTTTATCCTTGGTGACTTTAACCATGTGACGCTTAGGAATTCCTTGCGAGACTTTTACCAGTATGTAACCTGCCCAACCAGGCGGGCAAAGACACTGGATCTTTGTTATGGTACTGTGAAGGACGCTTACAAATCGATCTCACTGCCCCCGCTGGGCTCTGCAGACCATAACTGTGTTCAACTCATTCCCAAGTATAGATCTGTCTTGAGAAGAGAACCAGTGCAAACCAAGGAAGTAAAGGAATGGACTGATGATTCAGTTATGTGCCTGCAGGCATGCTATGACTGTACAGACTGGGACACTTTTACAGATTCCTGTAATGATTTGGATGAACTCACTGATGTGGTGTGCTCATATGTGGCTTTTTGCAGGGATATGATTATACCATGTAAACAAATCAAAATTTACCCAAACAACAAACCATGGGTGAATGGGACTATTAAAGGCTGCCTTAGGAATAAAAGGCAGGCTCACAAACAGGGTACTACTACTGACTTACATGTAGCCACTAGAGAGCTGAAAACGGAAATATTTAAAGCCAAAAATAGATATAAGTCCAAACTCGAACAAAGAATGGCAGAGAATAACCTTGGCTCTGCCTGGTCCAGTATGAAAACTATAGCTGGTATCCAGAGCCAGAGTAAAAGTAATCACATATCCCTTGAAGGTTTTAAATCTGATAAAGAGCTTGCAAACGACTTGAACTGTTTTTACAATCGTTTTGATGAGTATGATTTCACCAACATCACATGTACAGATGTTGAAAATGTCTTTTTTAGGACAAAAATAAATAAAAGTCATGGACCAGATAATATCTGTGGGCGTGTAATTAAGACATGTGCAAGACAGCTGAGCCCAATATTCACGTGTATTTTTAATAAATCTCTGCAGACACAACATGTACCCAAGGTCTGGAAACATGCTGTTGTGGTCCCTGTCCCCAAATGTGGTAGACCAAATACTTTGAATGATTTTAGACTTCAATTTTAATGAAAAACTTTGAAAAATTGATAAGGTTGCACATTTTAAGGAATGTTGAAAATGATTTAGACCCCATGCAGTTTGCCTACAGGCCAAACAGAGGAGTAGAAGATGCCACCATCACCCTATCTCATCAGCTCCTGAAGCATCTTGAAGTGAGTGGGTCACACGCACAAGTATTATTTATTGACTTTTCATCAGCTTTTAATACCATTCAACCACACATTTTAGTAAACCGTCTTCTTACACAGTTTTCTTTAAGTTTTAATCTTGTTGGTTGGATTTTAGACTTTTTAATTAATCGAACACAGAAAGTTAGGGTGAATGGAGTTATGTCCAGTCAGCTTTCCTCCTCCACAGGCTCGCCACAAGGGTGCGCACTCTCACCCCTCCTGTTTATCCTGTATACAAACATGTGTCAGAGTAAATATGCCAATAGAACCATCATCAAATATGCCGATGACTCTGTTATCGTAAGTTTGTTACAGAAAGAGGAAAGAGGTCATGGACCGATAATTGAAGACTTTGTCCAGTGGTGTGACGAATCTTAAACTGAATATATCCAAAACTAAGGATATGCACCTTGATTTTGGGAAAAAATCAAGGTGTGTGGCCACTAATATGAAAGGTCAACTCGTGGAACAAGTTAAATCCTACAAATATTTAGGGACCATCATTGACTCCAAATTAAATTTCCAGGACAATTGTGAAGCTGTATGCAAAAAAGGTCAACAGCGTTTACACTGCTTGAGGAAGCTTTGCCAGTTTAATGTTGATAAATCCATGATGATTTTGTTTTATCGTTCCTTTATTGAATCAATTTTGTCTTTTTCTTTAGCTTCATGGTTTGGCAATGTCCCCCTTACACACAAGAACCGCCTACATCAAATTGTTCAGTGGTCAAGTAAACTGATAGGTGAGTCACAACTGTACCCTTCTTCCCTATATGCAAGACAACTACAGCGGATAGCAATGGCTATCATTGATGATGGCCGGCACCCTTTAAATAGTGAGTTCCAGTACCTCCCCTCTGGACGGAGGCTGGTAGTTCCTGGTTGCAGAACCAATAGGTTCAAAAGCAGTTTTGTCCCAGCTGCAATTACTTTGCTAAACAAGATGTAAAATAAAATAAAAAATGTATTTGTAAAAATGCTCTTTGCACTTTTAGCTGCACCAGGAGTGTGGTGTCACTTCTGCCATGGTGCCCCCCCCCCTCCCCCCCGTGTGTATATGTTGTATGTGTATTTTCAGTCAAATGTAAAACATTTTTATTTATTTCCTTGTGAAGCCTACATGTGTTTTTTTAGACTCCATGTTTATGTGTCATGTGTCTTGTGGTTCTGATGTAAGGACAGCCATCTTCTCTTTTATACTGCAAACCCAGTTTACCTTCGGGTACCAATAAAGTTGAACTGAACTGAACTGAACTGAACATCATATCATATAGCAGTCAGTAGCTGATCATAGACATGAGTTCAACAGGTTCACATGTTATTTCATGTTATGTCATGTTAGTTGGTTACTGTGGTGTATGTTAGGGCGGTTCACAGTTTCACAAGTATTAACAGTTTTACATTTACATTTTGTTGATGTGTGTCAAGAATGCCAAAGTCCTTTCAACAAAGTTGCTGTCTACCAGCAGAAGTGGATCAAAACAACTGTTAATGATGAACAGGAAACATGAAAATCAAAAAAAAATATATTTGGCTGGGCTGAAGGTTGTGTCAGGTTTGGCTGGGCTGAAGGTTGTGATGTTTTTTTTGCGCAGTAACAGAAATGGCCTTTATTAAGAACATTTAAATGTTCTTTTTACCTCAGACTAACGTGTGTGGCCCCAACACACACGCCAACAGACAAAGGAGTCAACACGCAGACTAACATGTGTGGCCCCAACACACACGCCAACAGACAAAGGGGTTATCACGCAGACGTACATGTGTGGCCCCAACACACACGCCAACAGACAATGTCTAACTGAATTAAGCAAATTAAGTTTTACAAGTACATAGTGCATATCCACAGGAACTTCAGCGATAAGCATTACATTCTAATCTGTTTCAATATTGTTTACTACAGGAACAACATACTGTCTTCCGTTAAGTGCTAAGACAACACACTTCTTTTGCAGTGATGACGCAGAAACTGCAATTGTTTCTTTTCTCTCATAAACTTCTATGATAAAATCAATACAGAGGTTTACCTGCCTGTCTCTGTACAAAACTTTCTGTTTTATCTCAAGAGGATGTCCAAAAATAACGGGCATCTCATCACAAGTACATGTAGTGACAGCACACCGACACCGAATTTTCATAACAGCGAAATTCTGAATTTGTATAAAGCTGCCATTATGTAGCATTGCTACTGAGTTAATACGTTTCTTCGAACGTGTGTATGCAGCAGTGGTGTAAAGTGTGCCTTTATATAAAAACCTGTTAAAAAACTGCACAGGCTCATCTTCAAATATGACATCAAAATGTCTTCTGATGGCTAGGTGTTGTCTAGGCGAGAGGGCTGAAAGTGTAGGTGCACCAAATATATTAAAGTCACCTACGATCAAATGCCTCTGCACTACTCTTTTTCCAAGAAGTTTACAACAATAGTCAAACACAAGAACATTTCAGAATTAGGAAGGTTTCTTACAACATGCCACAAAAGAAAAGTTCTGCAGATTTGTGTGGGGACATACTGGGTTCCATGGAAATACTGCATCAGATTATGATTATTGCCTTCAAACGTAAAAGCAGATATGCACCACAGCGGGCCCCATAACTTCACACTGTCACATAAGTGAGTAAGCTGATGAACATTAAAGCTGACATGTTCCTTACCATACAATAATTCCACCTGTATAACAAATTTATGTAAAGCAAGATCAGCCTTTTCCAAGGCCTGACGATGGATGTTCGTTGTTAATAGTGTATACATTGCAAAAACCAGAAGTGCCCAGTGATTAAAATACTGTGTAGGCAATATACCATTTAGAGTAACCATGGAATAATACAGAAGCCAACTTTTGAACTCAGAAGCTTTCCAGAATTTCCTTTTGTCAAGTGGTGACGGTGTGTGTGTAAGCTCTTTCGGAGGTTTCATGGCTAGCAATCGTTTGTTTAGCACATTTAATTTTGTGCCAATATACCAGGGTTGAGTGTGATTTGAACTGTCAATCCACAAGCAAAGAAATTGACGCACAATACCCAAAAGAACGGCGTGCATGTAATCTGGAACAAAACTATTGATAATGTTAAAAAGTGGCAGGAAAAGAAGAGGCGACACGCCTTTCAGGCCATTAACAGGACAGCCATCCTGTGAGGCCTGAATTGCATCGTCTTCCCACAAGTTTAGATCTCTGCTTTCTGCAGGTGGGTCTACGAACGGGTACACATTTACGTAACCACGACCTTTAGCTACTCGTTCACCATGATGGAGACACCAGTCACAGCCATACTTTCCATTAAATTGCGTACTGTGCTTCAATAATGGCCTGACTACAGAATCGCAAGCACTCACAACAGCAAACACTCTGCTCTTCCTAATTATCTCGCCATTAAACCACTCAAATCCATTATCCTGCAAACTTTGCATTTCAGTTATGAACGGTTTTAGGAAGGTGTTCATCACTGGCTTCGATTTGCCAAACCAAAGCGAAGATAACATTACATGGTCCTTCCTGATGTTAGGTGGCAATTCGTTGATTGTGAATTGAATTGGCCAAAGAATATTGTGAAGACTCAAAGACAGGCACACCATCAGAGTTCCAAAGCAGTGACACATCCCATTTCCCCATCGTGCCATTTTGAATGTATGTTTTCATCATGTTCCCATCAAATATATCACGTATATAGTCATTCCAACTCCACAAAGTTTTGTCAATAAATGTTTGCGCATCTTTTAACTGGTTTTCTAGTATGTCTCTCAATTGGCCAGCTAATAGCAAATAAATAAAGAATGATCCATTACGGAGATTATGGGCTTTGTTGAAAGGACTTTGGCATTCTTGACACACATCAACCGAGTTACTGTCCTTACAGACATACTCATGACAGGACTCACAATAGAAATGGATTTCAAAACGAATTTCGATTGACACAAAACATTTGTCAAAAAGAAATTTGGTGGCGGGCAATGTACCAGGAAACAAAATGTCCAGCAATGTAAGGAGATCAACAAGACTTTCTCTGCTTAATCTGTGACGCAGGATGAAGACCAACAGCATGAGAATGGTTTGGCCTTTGGTGACAGCACTCCCAGGATAAATTGGGTCAGCACTGCCATCCAGACGAAAAATGTCCTTAAAATACAAAAGCCATTTATTCAGTTAAAGTGTGTGAGGAAACATCATATTCTCCTGAGAAGAAGTTGTGATGTTTAGTTAAAATATAGATTAAACAATAGAAATAGATTATCTGCTGGGGAAGAACATCAGAGCCAGGCACAGAGTAACCCCCTCGGTTGACCGCAGGGGCATTAGCAGAGACACCGTTACCATTGGCAGCGGGCAATTATAGAGTTAACCTTGGCAGCGGGCGGTTATAGGCATTAATCACGTCCGAACGTTGGGCAAGGCCCATTGAAAGTGAATGGAATCTCTCCCAACATCCCCGAGAGCCGTACAATAAACTAGTTTATACTAGTCCATGTATGAGAAAACCCCAAAAGGGGCCATTTTCAGGAGTAAATCATACAGGCAGTTCCTTTTCTACATACCTCCATATCATTATGGTCTCTCCTTGTGTCTTCTGCCCCATCATCAGAAGGGCTGTCCATGTCTCTCTGGCGTAGCACAAAAAATAGTAACAGATAATTACAGGTCATACCATTAACATCTTTTTTTGTCTAGAATTAATATATCTGCAGTATCACTGCAGTGTGATTACGTGGAATCCTCGAAAAAGTGGCTTGCAAGGATGCTTCCTTGTGTACATCTCTGTTCTGTTAACACTAACAATATCTCTGTCTGTCATTGTAACGAATTGACACAGGCAGTTCCTTTTCTACATACCTCCATATCATTATGGTCTCTCCTTGTGTCTTCTGCCCCATCATCAGAAGGGCTGTCCATGTCTCTCTGGCGTAGCACAAAAAATAGTAACAGATCATTACAGGTCATACCATTAACATCTTTTTTTGTCTAGAATTAATATATCTGCAGCATCACTGCAGTGTGATTACGTGGAATCCTCGAAAAAGTGGCTTGCAAGGATGCTTCCTTGTGTACATCTCTGTTCTGTAAACACTAACAATATCTCTGTCTGTCATTGTAACGAATTGACACAGGCAGTTCCTTTTCTTCATACCTCATCATCATTATGGTCTCTCCTTGTGTCTTCTGCCCCATCATCAGAAGGGCTGTCCATGTCTCTCTGGCGTAGCACAAAAATAGTAACAGATAATTACAGGTCATATCATTAAAATCTTTTTTTGTCTAGAATGAATATATCTGCAATATCTCTGTTCTGTAAACACTAACAATATCAGTCGGTCTGTCACGGTAACGAATTGACACAGGCAGTTTCTTTTCTACATACCTCCATATCATTATGGTCTCTCCTTGTGTCTTCTGCCCCATCATCAGAGGGGCTGTCCAAGTCTCTCTGGTGTAGCATAAAAACAGTTACAGACAACAGATAATTACAAATCATTTCATTGACATCTTCCTTTTTTCTCAACAGTTAATGCATATACAATATATCTGTTCTGTAAACACTAAACATATCACCATGTTATTGGGACTAACAGTTAAAAAGACAAAGTTGTCGTACCTCCTCCTTATTTTGGTCTGTCCCCGGGCCATCTGTTGAAGAGCAGCTGACCTGAATCTGATGGTAACATACAATATGGTTATCTCCAGTTCAAGTGTCTGTAAAATATATCTAACTGTTGATATGTGCATACCCATTCCCTTCTTGTCACCTAGCAGATATCTGAAATTGTTTTTATGAAGTAATGTGGTTCCCTTTACCCTCTGTTGGGATCCCACTCTAGTCCTACCTGACACTTTAAGCTTTCATTATGTATTGAAAGGAAATCTCTTCATAAGATAATTTTTGAGAGATTCAAATGAAATTTAAAAAAAAGTGACAACCAACCCCGGTCTCCCCTATACAATAGCTGTACCTTTCGCGACCAATTTTAAGGTGAAAATTATGGGACGGCATATGCTAGCCAACAAGCTAGCTGTTGCATATGGCGACGAATGTAGCCAACCTTGCAAAGGCTTATCTCCGCAACCCTTATGTAAAACCAACATAATCAACACAGACGTTGGAGATTTTCTACGCATAGTTTACGTTTGATAGTTTACGTTTGACTCTCGGCAACACAACACCAAATAGTGTTTATGTGGCCCATGACATCTGGCGTGAAGTACTAGCTCACTAGCTAACTAAAGTCATTGTGGTATGGTTGCTAAGTTATCCAAGTCTCAGAAGTGAAGCAGACAGAAGGAATACTTACATTTAACCTCCTCCTATGGGTTTCTTTTGGGACGTCGGCATCGGTGTCGCTCAAATACCTTTTGTATGGCCCTCGTCGTGACATGTTTAATTTCCATCCGATAGCGATTTCTACGTGTGTGTGACAAAAAGGGCTAGGGGTTGTGGTACAACTAGTACTAGTCTCGTGAAATGACTTCTAAATATGCTGGCGCGTGCAAAGAAGGTCCGAACGTGTAATGTTTGAATTTAACCGTTGGGGGGGTGGTAGCAGCTATTTCGCAAGTAGCCACATATGTTGCATAATGGCAGTGTCAGCCGAGTACGGGCTTTTTAGCTCTATCCAGCAAAAATACTGGACATATCAGGTATGGCAATTTTGATATAATAACGGTTATGATAATTGGCTATATGTATATATATATATATACACACATAAAAAGTTTTTTTTCCCCAATATGTGCTTTTTTTTGACACAAGGTGTCGCCATATACTCTTGTCGGCTAGCAGTAAGAGTGTAGGCCTAATGTTTGATCAAAAGTTTGGTTTGTCATATTAGGAGTGTGTGTCATTACTATTTACTTTAATATTTACTTGTATTCTTTACTAGATAATGAACAAAGTGTCTTAAAAAGGAGAGAGGAGCTCTTGAAGGACACTTTGGAGGATGAGGAGTGTGGCAGAGGGAGGAGGCGTGAAAGGCCAATACATTTTTCCTCGGAGGAGGAGGTGGAGGAGGAACAACCACCGAGGAAAAAGGTAGGCTTACTTTCCCAGTTACCAGAAATGATGGCATAGAGAGAAAGACGTTTCATTGAGTAGGCCTAGCCTAAATATTGAACATGAAGTAGCCACATTAGGAATTCTTAATTTTGGCTATTAAATTACCTAATCTATTAATTTCCACTGTTTCTCCAAAGCGTGAAAAAAAGGATCCTCACAGCACTAGGCCTAATAAGAATGTGGATCAACTTTTGGATAGAAGGAGACAAAGATTACATGTAAGTTTTTCTTTCCCCTTGGAATAGTGTGGGGTTAGATGCCTTGTTCATTAGCATTTCAGTTATGGTAGCCACAGCTGCCCTTTGGCCATAGGCCTACAGGTCTTAAATTCATGCCTTTTCAAATGTTTTTCAGACTGAAGAACACAGGAGGGAGCAAACGGTAAGTTATTAATCATATTTTATTATGTTCTTGCTTTTTTTCATAAAGGTAATATGTGGCTGTGCAATTTTAAGCATTTATGTGGGTGCAGCATGAAGTTATTTCTAAGAAAATAACACAGTGATAGACACAGTAGTTTTGCTGTTACTCTTGAGAACATGATAAGAATGTTTTTGCATAGTTAAATTAATGTAACATTTTTTTTTAGGGCATCAGTTGTTCAAATTGCAAACAGCTGAAAGACAGACTGCTGGCAATGGAGAGGGACAACCAGAGGCTGATTCGCCAGCTGGACGCAATCCACGGTAAATTTGCTACTAAGTTATTGGCCAGATTTTGTAACATTGGTGATACACGGACAATCCCTGTGTCTCAATTCAAGGTCTGCATACTATGCAGTCCATGAGGAGTGTTTCTGATTGGAGGACTCAAGTCTCGTGACTCAGTCCTTTGTAGTATGCAGACCCTGAATTGAGACACATGGAATGAACGCAGCGCAACACAACGTCCACAGCATACCCACTTCCCCCCCTCCCCTCACTTTATATGTGTCTACTGTACGGACACTTGGTGCCCTATATTTTTTGTCCACCCAGTGCAGCTCTGGCAGCTTTGATTTTTGGCTTGCTGTTAGCAACAGTTTATTTAATGGCATTATGTATTTCAATATTTTATTTGTTTGTCAGTGCTGGAAATGCATAAGCTACTATGTGTGATGGACAAAATTAAACTGCCCCCCCACCAGCCAGCCAGACCCAGGACCCTTCAAGTGATGATGTAAGTGAAGGGTTTGGCACTATGTCATTCAATATGTTCCCATGGAAATAAACCAGCTTGATAATGAAGTAAATAACTGTTTGCTGCCTGCAGCAATGTACAATGCAAACTGAGATCATGATCCCCTCATCCATTTATGGGATTTTAACATAGGAGTGTTCCCAATTGTGCCCCACCATATATACATATATTTTTTTAATTAAAAAAGACGAATAGGTCAGTTATCAACCTGACCTCTCTGTTGTTAGCTCAAAAGATGTTGTATGAAACTTAGTATGCACATTTTGGAAATAACTTGTTGGCTAATTGAAATATTGTTCAAAAGGGTTCTACTCAATATCAGTTTGCACTGTATGTATTTTTGAATGGGCAAGTGCCCCCCCACAAACACCCTATTATTTTTTAGATGGTCATTGGGGAAGGAATTGTTGTGAAAAGAGCTAAGGTCATGAGGTGCAACCACAGCAGTCCCTCAAAACTTGTCTGCGACCTCCTGTCCGTACTTTACACCAGAAGGGAGCTGGCCACAATGTCCTTGACGGGGCAAAAGGGCAGTGCCAAAGAGGCTGTAAAGCCTCCTTTGCCTCCCAACGCACTCAATGCCATATTTGGTAAGTGCCCATCTTGTTTGTCCAATGGGCTGTACTATTCAGACAATTTGCAGTTTTCAGTTGTTTATTTTCACCATGGAGGATGTTAAGCAGGTGTGTGAAAAATGCTGTAAATTAAGAGACAACACTTCCAGCTTTCTAAAGTACAGCTTTTTTCTCACATCTGCCTAAAGTCTGTTTTAGAGCTGTCACTAACGAGTATTTTTGACATCGAGTACTCGGTTGCTCATTCCTTCGAGTAATCGAGTACTCTATTTTTTTTTTTTTTTTTTAAATCTTGTCGCTGTCTTACAATTGGAATGGAATGTTGACTGCTCAAAACGTCTCACAAAGTCCCACATCCCATTGCTGTCTACAATGTAAAGAGAAGAATTTTGTGGTTATAGTCATGTGACATACTTAAACGAATATTCGAGGCAAAGAATTCCTCGAGTACTCGAGTAATCGTTGCAGCTCTAGTCTGTTTAATACTAATTTGTGAAATTCCTTTGCAGACTACACACTTCAGAAATTTCCTGGAGCGGATGTGGCCACTCTGCGAGGAGCCATCAGGAATAAACTCAATAACGAGAGCAAGGTGTTCAAGAAGTAAGTTGAGAAATGAATGCAAACACACACAACAGAAAAATTATGCCATTACTCCTGCAAGCAATCACTAATCTATTTTATGTCTGTCTTTCTGTTCCCCTCTCATTTACCTACGCTCATCGCTTCATGTGATATAACACACACACACACACACACACACACAAAATGAATTTAAATAAATAATTAAATAAACTTAACAGTTCTCCTGTTTTTATGGTATCCAGATAAAATCATAAAGCGGATGGTATTAATTTGTTTAACATTTGTTAGAATATGCTATTTATTTTTGATGCGATGACATTTTTGTAAAATAGCGAAACTACAACACCATGGTAAGCAAAAACTATGGTTTTTAAATCCCATGGTAAAAACCAAACAGAATAAACCATGGTAGAATAAACCATGGTAATTGAACATTGAAACCATGGTTAAACCATGGTAATTTGATTAAAATGAACCATGGTAAAACCATGGTTATAGTATGGTTTATGACCATGGTAAACCATGACCCAAAAACTATGATAACCATGGTTAACCAGAAACCATACTAAAACCATAGTTAATTTTCGTAAGGGGAAACTTTCATTTTACGCCGGAACTATCCTTTAAATCGGCATTGCGCGTCATACACGTTTGAAACAAATAGGCTATGGGGACAGCACCGCTTGTGCTTATAAATCGACGTGGATCGTTAAGTCAATATTCCATAAGAATCTTTCACTTGGTGATACAATTACCAAATCAGGTACACAGGTTCTCCAGGTCCTACTCTCCCAGAAAAGGTCGCTATCCAGGTGAAAAAACAAGATGATTAAAGGTGAAAAAAGCTGTTTTCGTCTTGGAATGCCAAGTAATCAAAACATCTAAGTGATGGAAATATTAAAATGTATGAATTCTGACCAGGACAACTTAATAGTATCAATATTTCATCAGATGGCCACCACTTTTCAAAATGGCAGGCCTTACATAACTGAAAATGCATATTTATGACATACAGCTGTCCGATAGCAGGTATTCATTAATACATACTAACCTTGCCATCAGTGTTGGAATACAATGTCGTAAAAACAATTTTGTTTACATTCTGTATTAGAGTGATGTTATAGCACAACCAGGAAACACTGGAGACATCACTGCTGTGAGACTCAGCATGGGGATCAGTGTCGGCTTGTGGTACAATAGCTGTAGTTGTAGTTTACTAACTCTTTTAGTAGTATACTCACTTTAGTTGTTAGTATTTATAGTCTCCCATATGCTATCTAATAAGACCCTCTATATAGCTTAACTAGAAATGTAGTTAGTGTAGTTAGAAATGTAGTTAGATAGCCGCACCTGAATTGACAGGATGTGCCAGCGCGGGAGAACCGAGCCAAGGGTAACGGAGCCTCAGTTACCCAGATGGTGTACAGATTGCACGGGACTTAAATGACACGGGATGAATGATCGGGCTGGGTGTAGGGCAGAAGTTGCCTGATTTTCATAGACTTCAGATCACATACCGCGATTCTGGTCTGACCAGGACTATAACGATTAGCGTTTCCATACAGGGCGAACTTTGTTTCCATGGCCTGGTTAACCCGCCTCCCTCGGCTTGCTACTGGTTGAGGGCTGGGCCGAAGTTTAAACCAAACATTTCTTATCCCAATAGAACATCTCTGCATAAACCATGTCACTGCCTTGAACACACATCTACCCAGGACGGTTGAAAATGCTCAGTTGATTGGTTCCAGACAAAGTGGGTGGAGATCCCGCTGTAGCGGGATTGAGCAAGCTCCTGGCCCTACTGTGTGTAGCTGTCACCAGTAGGGCGGAGCCCGGCTGGGCAGAAGATGACTGAACCTTGCCATATCTCATTTTGTACGGTTGGGTGGTAAAAGGATAGCCCCTCGGCCTTTAACCGTATTACACAAGATGTCTGCTAAAAATCCATTGAACTGCAGTACATGTCTGGAACAACACCTCAAGCACCCTGACCATGAGCACGGGGGCCCAGCAAGGTTGTGTGCTTAGCCCCCTGCTGTTCACGCTGCTGACACATGACTGCACAACAACCCATTGCACTAACCATCTGATGAAGTCTGCGTACCAGGGCTTAACACTAACACACGCCAGGTAGCCAAATGCGGGTGAAAGTCAGCGTTGGCTAGTAGATACCGAAGGTTCACTAGCCAATCTGGCGGGTCCATTACTGTTCTGAATGAGGACACCGGAATATGCGGTAGTTGAAGTTTTCTCAGACTGTCTTTCCAATACAAACACAATACAAGGCGATATTGGGAGCCTACAATACCCATAAACACCCACGTCGCCTGTCAACATTCTCGAGCATGCGCGCTTGTCCCCAAAACACTAGTGGCGGCGTCTCTGAAAAGTAGGATATAACAGCGGATAAAATGAAGAGAAGATGTCTGCACCGAAGCTTCAAAATGTGGAGGTATGTGACCGGCGTTTCCAAACCTTCTGCAAGTACTAGTAGTAATGTTGACAGCGATGTAGATGTTGATAGAAGGGCGATGCGTCAGTTTAACGAGAAGTGGCGAATAGGGAGAAACTGGCTTGCATACAGTAAGACATCCAATACGATGCACTGCGAAGACTGTAGAAAATACGGTAACGAAAAAGTGAAAGCGCTGTCATTTGTAGCCGGTACCAGCAATTTTAAAGTTGAAGCCATTAAAGACCACGAAACCTCAAATGCGCACCTAAGTACGTTGAAAGTCAAACGTGCCAAGACGGATGGGAGTAAAGACAGCGTCGCCATGAAGTCTTTGGCTGTCATGAAGACAGCTGAGCTGGAAAGAATGGAACTGTTATTTCGAAACGTCCACGGGATTGGAAAGAAGAGCCGACCCTTCACAGACTACGTGTGGCAGTGCGAGTAAGTAACCTTAAACTTTTTTGTATGACCACCACGCATAATATTGTAATGACAGCTATTATACCGTCGTCATCACGTCGCTTTAGCACAACCTGTTTACATACCCTCTCTGACTTTAGTGAACGCTAATGCTAGTTAACGTTGTGTCTCTGTAGGTTGGACGAGAAAAAGGGCCTGAAAATAGGCAGCACCTACCGCAATTCAAAAACTGCACAACTGTTCATGCACTATATTGCAGAGGCCGAACGGGAAAAACTTAAAGATGCTATACAGAATGCGCAATATCTTTCTATAATGAGTGACAGTTCCACTGACAGTTCTGCAATGGAGGAGGAACTTGTCTATGTTAGGTTTGCTACTGCAGGGAAAACCCATGTTCATTTTGTTGGTGTCCAGTCTGTACAAAAGCCAGATGCCACCCACATTACAGATGCAGTTAAACATCTAATGGATTCAGTGTCAGTGAACAATGACAGAGCAGGGTGGCTGGACAAGCTGGTGGCCTGTGCTACTGATGGGGCTTCTGTTATGACTGGCTTAAAGAAGGGTGTGGTCACTCAGTTGCGCCAGGGCAGGCCATACATCTTGGGTATACATTGTGTGGCCCACAGACTTGAACTGGCGTTTTCAGATGCGTTCAGCAAAAATAACATGACAAGAAAAGTGGAGGAACTGCTCAGTGGGCTGTACACCTTTTATAAGAAAAGTTGTTTAAATCGAGCAAACCTAAAACAAGGATGCAAGGAAGTGGGCATGACTGCTTTGATGCCCACTAGAATAGGAGGAACACGGTGGGTATCACATATTCTGCAAGCCCTGGACAAGGTCTTGAGGGGCTACAGAGGACTTATGCACCATTTAGACCAGGTATCGTATAAGCTTAGGTGAAATTCACATCATATAACTTCCTATGGCGTCTAAGGATTTGCAATGCGATTGAATAAATAGTGCAAGTACATATTTAAATTTTATGTTTTACATTTATGAAATGGCAAATTTATGAAAATGTCTCAATGCTTTAAAATATTCCAAACAGATGACATCTGACGGAGGCGGCAGTGAAAAACAGCAGGCAAAGGCCAGAGGATTCCTCCACGCTATGAAGGATGGAGCTGTGATAAAATTCGCTTGCTTTCTTTATGACTTGTTAAGTCAGCTTAGCAGTCTATCTTTAACCATGCAGCGATCATCTGTAACTGTTTCAGAAATCCACGATGGCCTGTCTTCCACCCGAGCCATTATTCTGAAATACAAAACCAGGTACATTCACCAAATAAACTCTTTTGCCAGCACTTACAATGTGCCAACATCTCTGTAAGGTAATAATTTATTGCTTGTACTTTCTTCTCTTTGATAATGTAGACCTGGTCCTAAGCTGAGAGCTGTGCTGGGCGCCGACCAATATGAGGGCATAAGTCTGAGGCCCTGTGATGAGGACGCTATTCACCAGAGCAAAGACCGGCTAATTGATCGCCTCTCCGAAACCATGGCAAATAGGTTTGAAGACATGAGCAACGGGGTCTTGAGTGCCATGCGACTCACTAACTTCTGCTTCTGGCCAGAAGAGGACAGGAATGATGGTGAGCTAAGCTTGTGTGTGTTTTATACAGTCTCCTTATTTCCTGCTTTTATCTTTTACGCCCATTCTCATTCTATTTACATATTCTATTTTTATTCAATTTTTCTACCATGCCTTGTGCTTTTATTTATTTATTTTTTTTATCTTGCTTTTCTGTAAAGCAAGCACATTTAAACTGCATTTATGTATGAACTTGCCTTGCCTTGCAGTGCAAAATGACCAGGCTAAACAAAACATGAAATGGTAGTTAACTTACTGATGGCATATTTCATTGACATTTCTTTTGCCTCTTTTTTCTGACAGATTTTGGTGACAAAGACATCCAGGAGCTTGTGGCTCACTTCAAACCCCTGCTGGAGAAATCTGGAGTGAATGCCGACGCCATTCTGGACCAGTGGACAATCCTGAAGTCCAGGCTGTACGCCGACCCAGGGGTCTTGAGAAGCGTCACCTGGGCTGAAATCAATCTTCAACTCCGCTTCTACTGCTCAGACCTCCTCAGCTTGATTGACCTCATCCTATCCATCCCTGCTTCTACAGCTGACTGCGAGCGTGGATTCAGTGCCATGAAACTTGTTAAAACTGACTGGCGTGCCAGCCTGAAATGTGAAACACTTTCAGATCTTTTAACTGTACAGCTATCATCTGCACCAATTTCAGAATTTGATCCAGCCCCAGCTGTTCACTTGTGGCATGCTGGAAGCCTCAGGTCCCGAAGACCATCTTACATGGAAAAAGCAGACTCATCTGAAGATGAATGTAGTGACGATGACCTCTAATGTGTCTTGTGTTTGTACACTGCAGATGTTTCTCTCTTATTGTCTGTCTCTCTCTCTCTCTCTCTCTCTCTCTCTCTCTCTCTCTCTCTCTCTCTCTCTCTCTCTCTCTCTCTGCACACAAAGTGTCCCTGTGTGCAACCTGGTGGTAGAATATTTGTTGTAATAAAGGGTTACGAACATTTGATTTGCTTGTATGTTTTAATAAACCTGTAGGAGTGTACTCCGACAAATATATAATATATAATAATATATTATTGAACTAATGCAATGCTGCATTTATATTTTAACATTGATCAGTGCACAAAAACAAATAGTAAGGAGAAAACGGTGACACGTTTCTGACAACAAAGGTTTGGCTAGTGAAAACACTGATTGGCTAGTGGCTCAAAAAAACCACTAGCCACAATGGCCGGTAAGCAAAAAAGTTAGTTTCAAGCACTGGTGCGTACGATATAACACTGGGGGACCTCATCACTAAGGGTGACGAGACTCACTACAGAGAAGGAGTAGACTTGCTGGTCAGATGGTGCAAGGACAACAACCTCCTACTGAATGTCAACAAGACCAAGTAGATTGTCAACTTTCAGAGGCGCCAAAAACAACTGTTACCACAAAATTCCTTGGAGTGCACATCAGTGACGACCTCTCTTGGACCACAAAGACATCATCACTGGCGAAGAAGGCCCAACAGCGCCTCTACTTCTTGCGCAAACTGAAGAAGGCAAGTGCTACACCCTCCATCATGACAGCATTCCACAGAGGAACCATCAAGAGCATCCTGACCAGCTGCATCACAGTGTGGAGAGGAGGTTGCACAGAGCAAAACAGGAAGACACTCCAGCACATTGTGAACACAGCGTAGAAGATCATTGGAGCGCCACTCCCCTCCCTGCAGAACATTTACACTCGCCTCACCCGAAAAGCACTGATGATCACCAAGGACATAGGTCACCCTGCACACAAACTGTTCAGTCTCCTGCCCTCTGGAAAGAGGTACAGGTGCCTCCGCTCCCGTACCACCAGGCTGGCAAAGACCTTCATACACCTCTTAACCTGCCCTCCTATCACTGATAGCCCCCCCTCAACACTGAATTGTGATTGCACATTCTACTTGCACTAACTCAAAACACACTCACTATCACTCACAACACACACACACACACACACACACACACTGAACTAACTCAAAAGCACACACAAACATGCACACACATATTGCTGCTGCTTCATGCCTGTTACTTAATGACTGTACTGGATACCAACTAGTTGTAAATATTGCACATTACAATTGCTTACTTTATATTTATTATTATTTCACAATGCTACTATCACCATGTCAGAATCGTCACAATAGGACATAACTGAATATGTACAACAATACCTCTTCTTAATACATGTTCTATGTATGCCTGCTGTTGCCCAGTCTTGCACTTTATATCTCTGTAAGGGTATTGTATAACCCTTGCAAAATGCAAATTGAAAGCCCTGCCAAATGGGGGTGGCAAAAAGATGGTGAGACCTGGAAAGTTCTCTAGTCAAAGCTTCCTGCAATTGCGGAGAGTTGCCAGCAACTGACAAAATGTGGATGCAAGACCGAGGAAGATGCAAATGCTATTGCTTTAGCCTCAACTGTACACACTTATGTTCCTGCAAATGTGAGGACTAAAAAGAGCTAATCCAACATGTGCATCAGAGAGTTTTCCTACCAAAACAACAAACCCAAACAACAAACATGTAATCATTATAGGCATACTGTTTTTGTAATATTTAGAATCATTCAGTGAGTGTTAGTTTATTTACATGTAATTATGAAAATACTATAATTTTCAATATTTTATGTTTTTTTGAGTGTATAATTGAATTTGCCATGCTCAACATAACATATTTCCATACATAAATACAGGGTGTCTGCAGCTTTTAACAAGTGAAATTTTAGACTTTTTTAGACCTTTTTTAGACCATCATGGGCAAAATTTTAGACCTTCGCGGAGTAATAAAAAATGAAATAAAGCCAGATTGTGGTCAATTGATACGCGCGCGCACACACACACACACACACACACAAAAGCACACGCACACACGCACACACACAGAAGCCGACAGGGGAGGGGACAGTTGACCCGGCCCCAGAGAAAGAGGCCCCCCAGAATTGGGACCCAATTGTATTGTATTTATTGAGAGGGGGGCCCTTTCAGATGATTTAGCCCCGGGCCCGGTAAAAGCTGTCAGTGGCCCTGCACACACTACACTACACACACACACACACACACACACACACACACACACACTAGTGCATATTATAAGCATAAAGAGATCTGATCATAAATGACCAGTGAGAAGGTGCAATGCTCGCTTTCACAATTTCAAGTTATCAAAGCCAGCATTTGTGAACAGCCTGTCTTTACATTGCACTGACTGAGGTTTTTAAATCAAAATGTGATTGCCATGTGTGCAAGCCTATATCAAGAGGACCTAACCAAGATAGAAGAACAGAACATGAGCTAACACCACTACTGCCATAAAATGCTTCCATAAACAAAACAAAATAGTTCGAAATTTTGACCAACTCAGCCCATGCCACTCAATCCAAAGATTCATGCTTTATTCGTTTTAGGGGGGTTGTACCAGAGGTCTCACGCAAGCGAGAGTGTAACTTGCATGACAGCTCAAGAGCGCGACGCGAGAAAGATTATGCCACGGCGCGAGAGTCGGTAATGTGCAGCTGGCTACGGTATTCAAAATTTAGGGCTCTTTTGATGTAGACGTAGTTTAGGCTTAACATATTTTCAAGCAGCATAACGTGAAGCTATGGTGATCAATTCATAAGCAGCAGGCAAAGAAAACGCAAAACGGGGTTATAACAATTAAATCATCCATCAACATAGCATATCTTATCCATTTTGTTAAATGAATTGCACAATATGTTTCATGTGCTTTGACTCCTGAGGTCTTTCAAACATTGACGGACTGACTTTGAGCTAATGAGAAGTGCATGTGACAGCACACACGAAACGTTTGTGCGTGGACATGACCGAACAGCTCAAATGCCCACCAGTTTGCAAATTGCTACCACAGAACCAGCACAAAATACCAAGGCATCAAACAGAATAGGACTACAACAAAGGCACTTCCATGGGAATTCGACTGTTAAATCACTCATAATTTCAGATTAGCCACACACACACTGTCGCTACTCTCTTTCGCTCGCACAGACACAATCAAGCTTCGCCAACGTTGAGGCTAACAACTAATACTACGCTAGACTGCTAAGCCACAGCCAACACCTGACTATTCCATCACCACTGCAAGGACTAAAAATCACTTCTTACCTGCAACGATTCACACTGGTGCTGACATATTCCCTTGGCTTGCACTGTCACATTTGTCTTCTGTTTTTAATCGACATCCTTCCAAATAGAAATCCGTTCTTTTTCAATGAGGTGGTGGTGACTGACTTCCCTCATTAATTAACTTCTTCCAGGTGTTTAAGACAGTCAAGAAGCCTATCTAATGTATGGCCAACGCAACGCCAATATCGCTTTTACAACGTCTAGATATAAACAACGTCTATATATAACACCACTAACGTGGGCTTTCTATTCAGACTGTGCGGTGAAAGGGGAGGAGGAGCTACAGTACATTTCCGTATAACATCTGTAGTTTTATTATTGTACGTTACAAACAGCAACATTTCATGTAGAACTACACAGACCATAACTGCCACAATACCAGAAAAAGTGGCGTGGAAAAGGACGTAAAAACAAAGCAAAACAGAACAAATAAACATTAATCCTTTGTCGATATTTTGCATTGAAACGTAGGTCTTAAATTACTCAAACTCAATTTTAGACTCAAGTGCAAAAAATCCCTATATTTTAGACTTTTTTAGGCCTAAAATGGATAATGTGTAATTTTAGACTTTTTTAGACTCCGCGGACACCCTGTAAATATTCAAAATATGATCAGTCAATAAACATATACAGAAAAGCCATTTAAAAGCAGTTCAATTGGCGGCCATCTTGGAAAATGGCCGCCATTTTGTTTTTTCACCTGGATAGCGACCTTTTCTAAAAGAGTAGGGTCTGGAGCACCTCTGAACCAAATTTGATGCTTGTATCACCAAGTGAAAGATTATTTGAGGTAATTGCTCCACTAAATGACCATATTCATAGACCGTGCCCTACATCTGCATGACATGAACCTATGATTGATAATGCAAAAAAGCTTCTGGAATCTTTGTCTTGGAGCTTTTGTGTTCCCACCAATGTCAAAATCAAAGTTTCGCCCTTGGTGCCCTTTTCAATGATGGGTGACATGTTTAATTTTCCCCGTTGTGGACGAATGGGATAACAGGGCTTGGTTTCATTTTTCGAGTCGATCACACTATATAATAATAATTCGCAGGCGATTTACTGCCATCTGGTTACTTTTCTTATAGCATCCATCTTAGGTCGAGAAACTGGCACCAAATATTTGCAAATTAAGATACCAACCTCCAGAAGAGACACTGAATAATAACACAAAGTAGACCCATGCGTTTACAAAATATCTACACACTCGCCTCCAAAAGAGTTGTCGCCTACCCATCTGTTTGGAATAACAACTAATAACCTGACTTTCAATTAATCACTTGGCTTCAGAAGTCACTCATATGAAAGCTACAACCCTCCGGAATGAAAATGTATGTACAAAAATAAATTTCATGCACCAAAGAAAGATTTACCCTTTATTGAACACAGACAGGGCAGATTTTCACAAGACAAAAGTTTTGTCGCCTATCGAACATAATGTGAAAATGAGCAGATAAGTCACTTCAAAACACTTCAAATACGCAGATTGGGTGTCGTACTTAATCACTGAATCACTCTCACCTCTCCAGAAAATTGACTTTGGCCTTAGGTGTATGTTTAGGGTCATTGTAATCATGGAAAGCAACACAATGAAAATCAATGGAGTTCAATGAGAGATGGTGACATATTCGCTATTCGTAGAGCAATACATGTTTATCTTCATGATTTAATCAATGATAAAAGCCCTCAAACACCTGCAGCATACATGCAGCTCCTCATAAGAGCTGTATCTGTACCATGTTTCACTTTATGCACCATTTCTCTTTTTTCATATTCTTCATCTCCAACACCATATAGTTTTGATGCTATCAGTTCTAAAATGGTTGATCATGGGATCTTGACTTCAGAGTATGAGTCCCATTAGCCTTAATTTTTGTCAGAATTAGGCCTGACATACTCTTGGCTGGCTTTTTTGAGACAGGACAGTGGGAGAGACTTCTTTGGTGTTAAAGGTGAAGAATTTGGAAAAAAATACATGGTGCCTAAAGTCAAACATGGGAGGGATACGGCTCTTATGTGGAGCTGCATGCATGCTGCTGGTGTGTGAGGGCTTTTATCATTGATTACATCATGAAGTTAAAAATGTATTGCTCTACGAATAGGAAATATGTCACCATCTCTCATTGAACTCCATTGATTTTCATTGTGTTGCTTTCCATGATTACAATGACCCTAAACATACACCTAAGGCCAAAGTTGATTTTCTGGAGAGGTGTGAGTGAATCAGTGATTAAGTATGACAATCGATCTGCGTATTTGAAGTGTTTTGAAGTGACTTATCTGCTCATTTTCACATTATGTTCGATAGGCGACAACACTTTTGTCTTGTCAAAATCTGCCCTGTCTGTGTTCATTAAAGGGTCAATCTTTCTTTGGTGCATGAAATTTATTTTTGTACATACATTTTCATTCGAGAGGGTTGTAGCTTTAATATGAGTGACTTCTGAAGCCAAGTGATTAATTGAAAGTCAGGTTATTAGCTGTTATTCCAAACAGATGGGTAGGCGACAACTCTTTTGGAGGCGAGTGTATAGGCCTATTGTCCTTGATTTCCCTCGGGATTAATAAATGATAGCCTAAAACAGGTGATGCTGTTCATTACACGGTTCAGTTAAAGCTCCCCGCACTCGTGTTTGTATTAGAACTAGAGCTAAAATGCCACTTACGCCCCTCTGGCTCTAAGCCCTCGAAATGTAACCTCTAGCGCAGCTTTGCTGGTAGGAGGGGGGCGAGACTAACGAATGGCTGAAGTCAGGTCAGGTGTCTATAATGGTCGCGACGTTAAGGCATGCGGCAGTCAAATATTTGTTTGCATGGATCTACGTTGATTATATCAAACAAGCTTCGTTGAAATAAGACAACTTAAGGTAAGACAATAATGGGTTAAGCGCCAATGTAGGCTTTGTGGGGTTTTTTTGTATTAGGCTATGCGTTGTTCCCCCATGAATCCTTTTTAACGCATTGGTGCAGCAACCAACTTTGGCAAATCGCATTGAACTAACAAGCTCGTGAAATGCACTTATGTGGTGGTTAGCCCTGTAGCAACCCATTGTAAGTAGGCTGCCGGATGTGAGTGCCCGGATATCCGCCTGAGCATTTGCATTCATTTCCACCATCAGGAATGCTTTGCGGTACTACAGCTACCCTATGTGAGTCGCGCTGTGTCGCCTGACTGTCCCTTCTATAATATGATTGTAGCCTATCGTAACAACCCGGCCACGGCCCCCGCCGCAAATATCCACCACGGGTCCTCTGGTGTTGTGACCGCTTTAGGATTTTTTTTCATATCCAATACTTGCACATTAAGAGTGACAATTCCATCATGGATCTTTAAACGATATGTGCGAATGCAATCATGTTGAATTTAGGGTGGCCAAACCATGCCATGTCATGAAGAACGTGCATCACATTATTTTAACAGCTGGTGTAAACAGTTATGCTGAGTGCCCGTGTCTTTTTGGAGATCGGAGGCTTGATGAGCAAAGAGATGGGACATGGGAGAGAAATTAGTTGTGCGCGCACACACCTCTGCACAATATCCACTGGACACAAAGTTACTGGCTCCAATATTTCAGCACCCCGTTTGATTCTTTACTGACACTTATAACTTTACGTTGCACAACCAAATTAATAGGCTATATCTAAATTATAGGCTCTAGTCTCCAATGTGCCTGGTTTTCACGTGTTGTTGGCATCACCAAATAATCTGCACAATATGCGGCATAACTTTTCGAGTGCTACATTTAGCCCGGGTAAAGTATCGAGCATGTCTGTCCCTTCAATAATATTAAGATTGTCCCGTAACAACTTGGTCTTGGCCCCCGCCGCAAGTATCCTCCACCACGAAGGTCCTCTGATGTTGTGACCGTTTTAGGATATTTTCATATAATACAGAAATAAGAGCGTGCGCGCGCGCCTCTGACTGTACAATATCTAGACACGGAGGGAGACAGGCTCCAATATTTATATTCAGCGCCCAGTTCAATTCTGCACTGACACTTTTAAATGTACATGTACATGTAAATGAGTAGGCTATGTCTAAATGTACTAGGCAGGCTCTAGTCACAATCTGGCTTTGTTGTTTCGGCATCACCAATAATAATGGCACAATATGTGGCATGGTTTCGCATGTTGTTTTTGCACCACCAAATCATAACTAGGACAATATGCAGCATAACTGCTGTTTTCTAACTCAGTGAGAAGGCTATGCCCAGATATTCTTTTAACTTGTAGGCTGACGTTAAGTTTCACTAATGTAAGGAGTAAAACTCAGAAACTTCCCGAGTGCTAGCTACATTTAGACTGGGTAAACTCGAGACTTTAATGCCTTCCGAAACGGGCTATTCCAGTGTCTGTGACAGTGCATCTATTTTAGGCTATAGTCTTGTGCAAAACTTTTTATTTAACATTGCGAATGTGCAGGATGATTTGCTTAGACACGCACGTGCTTCAGAGCAGCTAGAACTGTGCACGGTGACTGCTGCAGTTTTCAGCTCAGTCCTCCTGGATAATAAAAACAAAAGAATGCCGACCAGTGTTGCCAGATTTTCTACGACAAATAAGCGACTGACGTCCTTAAAACAAGCCCAAAAGAAGCGACTGAGGGGCGTTGTGAAAACAAGCCCAAAAGAAGCGACAGAAAGGGTGGGTTGTCAGTCGCGTGCCTGGTCAGGGAAGACCTTGCTCTTTGCGGGGATCTGCGTGGCAGCTAAAATCCCCACAAGTGACCACAGAAAGTGGGAGTTAACAATATTGTATAGGGTCATTTGTAAGGATGAGTGAGAAAAAACGAGTTGCCATTGAGAAACACATTCAAATCACCACCAGAGCAGGAGAAAACAGCAAGCCCAACTCTGAAAAGAACAAGCCCAAAAAAACCGCAACCCGCGACTTTACAAAATTAAAAGCGACTGCTCAAAAAAAGAAGCCCAAAGTCGCGTATAATAAGCGGACTTGGCAACACTGATGCCGACAAGAAAGTAACGCCGTTATCTTTTGATGGATTCCCGGTGAGGTGCCCGGTTGAGACAGTTTAATTTTCACACCCAAATCAATTCTGTTTTAAGTTATAATTTCAATTTTTTAAAAAAATATTTTGATTTTATTGGTCACGGGCCTATTCTTTTGATTGGGAGATCAAGGAACTCTCTGGTGTCGCCGAAACGGCGATGTGCTGTGGGCTCTTTACGCACGGCACCTATGTCCCTTCCATCTTCAGTCAGACTCAAATCGGACCGAAATCAAGTAGCTGAGTTTAAACTGTCGTAAATACACGACCGAATTGGAGTAGCTGAGGTAAAATAGACGTAAATACTCAGGCGGATATCCGGGCACTCACATCCGGCAGCCTACTTACATTGGGTTGCTACAAGCCCTGCGCAGTGGCTATTCAGCAGATAGGCTAGGCTACATATTCTGGGCCAGTGTGTCAGCTATATCGCCTACAGTAGGTTGCCGATTTCAGGACATAGTCAAGTAGGGCCCAAGTTAAGCTGGGCTTACACTGTGCGACCTTTGCCCCGATTTGGCACTCGCACGACTTTTTGAGAGTCGGGCCGATTTCTTGCTCAATCGCAGGTCAATCGTGAGTCTCGCATCGTGCAGTGTACATGGGGTAACGACAAGCGATTTCGCCTCACGATTGTGCAATCGCAGGGTCGCAAGAAAATCAAAATTGTTTGAAATTCTGGTCGTGGCTCGTGCGTAAATCGCAGAGTTAAAGCAGTGCTACGACCCGATTTGACACTTCACATGCACAAATGAATAGGGCCGTGCGATTCGCTGTTGAGCGCGACCTCATCTCCACCTCAGGTGCGCATGTTCCCTCCTCTGCAGACCGGGGAAACATACCTGTCGCGTCGTAGGGTGGAAGCATTTCGCTCGCATCCGACTGTCGGCTCGTGTAGTGTGAGGTCGTGTGGCGTGAGTTGTGAACTTTTAAACTGTGAAATTCCATCGTGCAGTGTGAGCAGTAGCTTAAGACCCACGAGTGAAAATATCGCACAGTGTATGCCCGGCTTTATTTGACAACTGTTCAGTTCCTCCCTCCCCGACCTAGTCAGGTATCTTGTGTAATTTCGTTCAATTTTTTTGGGGATTATGAAAACTATATATTTTTGGAAACCTTAGACTGTGAGGAATCAGAAGAGCGATGTTTGACAATTTTTTTGGGTTGCTATGGTGACCATATAGGGCTTTCAAAATGGCCGCCTTCTAATACCAATTTATCCTATCTTGTATCTTCAGGAATACATGTAAATTAATTTTTAGCAATCAATTTGTCATGTGGGATGAGAGAAATTATTTCCATATAGTTTTGGATGATCAGTGACCCATACTTGAGTTTTTATTATGTTTTATTTTGTTTTAAGGCGAGACAGGGCAGGTAAATAGGGTACATTTTTAAACTTACAGATATCACAATGAAACTTTACCAGTCAATTAATCATATGAATAGGAGAACAAAATGTATTACAAGTTTAGTATAATGTTAAGTTTAAATGTACTTATTAGGCTATATCTAATTAAATATGCATTAATTTGCATATAATTTGAAGCAACTAATCTGGCCGCCTGAAAAAGCCAGGTTTAAAATTATTATTATTATTTTGTTAGTAGTCCTATGTTAAATACAAAAACATAGCCACAATTCCCTCTCTATCTCCTTTTTTATCCAATAAATCAGAAAATACTGCCAATGACCGTACGAAATGGCTTTTCGGGCTATTTCTAGGCCTATGATGTCATAAAAATCATGAGTGGCATATCATCAAATCCCTCAATACAAACATTCACACTATTGCTAAGAATAGGCCTACAAAGTTAGGTGCAGATAGGTTCAATAGCAGGGGAGATTATTTGCTCAGAGTGGGAGAAAAAGCATTTAATTCTGAATTCACCCCATCGTTTTCTTTCTCCTTCCCTTACTATTCTTTTAGGCCTACACAGCATCAGAAAAGAGTTTACAAATCATCCTCGTTCTCATTGTCACTGTCACTACTTGAGAATCATTTTATAGCAGTGTGTGTGTGTGTGTGTGTGTGTGTGTGTAATGTGTGTGTGTGTATGTGCGCGGAATGTTAGCACATAAGTAATAAATATGTGTACAGGGAACCTATTAATTCTAGTTGAAATCCAGGTGTCCAGAATATACTGTACATCCTTTATAATACACACCACAGAAATCCAAGATATTATTCATAAGACAGCAACATAGGCATGTACAAAAGACACTGCAGAAATGCAGCATATGAGTCACACATCTGCGTACATAGGCCTACATAGAAACGTTCACTTAGCTGTCCAGAAAAAGCAAGTAATTCAAAAGAGTAATAATGTGTAATGGTGGTAATCCCTCCCAAGTACAAAAGTGTCATATAATGCAGTGTGGTGCTCAATGCTCTAGTACTGTAAGTAGGACTGTGGTGCCAAGTTCCCTTTGGGTAGAAAGGCTGCCCAGTGTTGTGAGAGACTTTAGTGCAGCAGATTGTCCAAGATTGTGCTGCACATTGTCCAGGGCTAAATTTCCTCAAATAAATTAGTATTAAGTCATTCTTAATCTTATCCCTTAACACAGTCCCTCTGTTATAACCTTATTGTCACCAAAATGATAACGACCAAGTCTTAATCGTTTACTATACAAGTCTATATAAGACTCCCTGTATTTTCATAACAATGTTGTTATGATGTGGTTGATTGTTTTCAACAAACAGTGAATAGTCCTGCTGAGAGGCCCATCTGCAGTAAGAGGCTATCACTTAATTATGAGGTGGCCCCTTGTCAGTATATCAGAATAGGTCTGACATCATCACTAAAAGCTTATAGGCCTATATAGGCCTACACTACTTCCTTACATGTGTATTATGTTCATCATGTTGTACAGGTATACTGTATGTGCAAGGAAAGGTATTGTATGAACTTGAATTGATGTCTACCCCTGATATTGTCTAAGGGGTGTCTCATACTTAGTACCACTACCTAACATGGCTGGACTAGCCAAGGCCTACAGGGCATTTGCCCGGTGGACTGGCGATGATTTTGGCCTGGTCCTCCTGTCAGTGCAGTTGTATCAGTCCTCATGCCGCTACAGCTGACCTCTCTGAGTTTAAATATTGATTTTGTCTTTAGTGGTCAAAATAGCTCGTAATAGAGGAGTGAAAATGTTGTCACAGGCTTCATTGTCTCTCTCAATGGCTGTTGGACGGTCTTGGCTAAAAATGCCTGGCCTGATGTTTCATTCCATTCCAACCCTGCCACCTAAGTACTACCTACACTTAAGTGTGTTTGGGAAACTCAGCCAAGGAGGATATTATAAGGGTCACCAGCAGGGACAGTCAGATAAAGGTAGATAATTGTGCATGAAGACTCACGCAGTCCAGTCTGCCACTGCCACACCAACACATTATGTCACTGTGGTTTCTGGTAATGCATGGAAATGATCAAAATAAAAAATCAAAACATGAATTTAGAAACTACCACTTACTTTCACGTAGTACATGTAATTTCATTACCACTCACGGAAGTAGTAACTGTAAGGAAATACAGCTCTTCTTAAAATATTGTATTTTGAATAATGGAATTTGGAAACATGTAATCAGTTACTCCCCGTTACTGGCCTCCTGAGTACAGACTACTCATACAGTATGTTGCTTGGAGGGTGGGGTGCTGCCTAGCCCCCACTACTGTCAGTGCGGAGCAGATCAGTCTGTTGATTTGGAACTTGAATTATACTGTTAGATTTCCAAACCAAACAGTGAATGTATCATAGGTGTGCACAGATAGGAACGTGGTGGTGCTGAAGCCCAACTGGACAAAAAAAGGCCCTTTTTGAGGTATTTTGTGGATTTTTTTTTTTTACAATATACTGTGGTCCATGTTGACGTGATCATCTACGGTAAAACTGATAACATCAATATCCTAGTCAGTTCCATATGCCCTCCGCCCCCATCTCGAGCACCTGATCCCCAAAATGTCTGTGTACCCCAGTGGATTGGACAGCACAGTAAAAAAGTAACAACATTATCCTTTGTTGAACACCAAACACACTGTAGTCTCTGCTTAATTCAATAGGGCCTTTGTCTACATGTCAAATTTGGGTGTGCATGTAAATTAGCACATGTTTAAGTTACACCTCATTTGCATATTGAAACACAACATTCATTAAAGAAAACTTTTAATATAAAAAACCCTGTACTGCAACGTAAGTGATGAAGAGGAAAATGTGTGTGGTGAGGCATGCAAGTTTTATTTTAAAGCCAATCTACCAGTATTTTCTTGCTTGAGAAAAACACTAATTTTTGAATGAAAAACCCATGAAAATTGGGCCCTGAACTAGATTATTTGTGGTAAATCTGTGTTAAGGGCCCTTTGAACTATCTAAGAATGTTGAATAACAACTTTTCCTATAAAAATATTTACCTCACACCTACTTTTATGTTCAATTTATCAAGATATTAGCAAATTAGCCTAGGCGTTTTTAGTATGATAGTGTCCACTTTTTCAAGACCCAAAATTGATGCATTAATGACATTTGAAAATTGTCAAACATTGCTTATCTGACTCTTTAGGGTCTCAGGATTCCAAAAATATAAAGTTTTACAAATCCCCACAAAAATTGAACGAACGCATATATCTAAACATAGTGTACCTGACTAAACATTTCACCTAGCTGCTCCCGAAAAAATGCCCCTTTCGTGGCATGCAGCATCGAAGCATAAGCAGCATAAAGTTTGACCATCCTTCATCACATTGATGCCCGGCCGTTTCCACATGTTCCCCAAGTTTCACCCTTGGCAAAGCTGAACCATCTAGCCGACGAGAAGGCTGGCAGTTTAAAAATGAATCTGTTTCGGACAAGGATGGGGCCGCGCGTCTTGGTCGTGACAGTTATCTTGGATATGGAGGAGGTATAGAATGTGGTAGTAATCTATAGGAGGAGGGCATTGAGGTCGATTTGGATAAGGTGGTTGACAAACGAATTAGGCTACTGTTGGCTGCGGTTGCGCCCACACAGTCGCCTCTTTCTTTTTCTTTAATTGCACATTACAATAATATTAATGTTTGAGCTCAGCCCTGGTGGGGTGCGAATGTTGTGAACAATAACAGACAATTAGGCTAAACGTTTGTAACATCAAGCATAGCGTATGGGTAGAGGACCTCGACATAACCCCGTCACAAGCTTGTGCTCCGTCCCTGCGCATCGCAATGCATCATTGAATCGGATCAGATCGAATCGTTACCCTCCGGATCGTAATTGGATTGAATCGTGAGATCATTGACGATCCACACCACTATCACACATCATGTCAAATTCCAAATTAACGCAGCACTCCCTGCAAGGTTGCACCAATTGCACACTTGAGGAAGAGAAGTCGGGTTATAGCCAAAGAGCCATCATTGACAAACGCTATGCTGAATGGTCAAATTCTATGACTTTCCAGGACTGGAAACCCCTCTATTGAATTTCCATGATATGCCAGGCATTCTATGAACAGTGCCAACCCTGCCTGAATATACTGTCAAACTTACAATACATACATGTGTATACATTAAATACAAAGCGGATTCCAAAAAAGTTGGGACACTTTGTATTTTGTGAATAAAATCAAAATGCTGGCATTTTTAAAACATCTAATATGTTAATAAGGTAGAGCATTATGTACAGACAACATATCAGTTGTTAAAGTTGAGCAGAATTATTGTTTTGAGGTAATTATGTGATCATTTAAAATTTGGCCCATGCAACAAATCTCAAAAAAGTTGGGACAGGGCCAAAACATGTTGTAATAGTTGAAGAATTCTAAAAATAACTCAAGGGAGAACATTTTAAAAGGAACTATATTGACTATCAACATGAAAGCACAAATGAAAAACCACCACAGAGAGGCTGTGTCACTCAGAAGCGAAGATGTTGAGGGACTAATTACTTATCTATTACACAGAAAGATTGAATTATCAAAATTGCAGGCATATAAGGCCTACTTCCGTAATATAGAGTTCTGTGTAATCATTGCACGAGTTATGAGATCATGACATACTTGTGGTCAATAAGCAAACTATGACACTCCAACAATGACAGCTCTCGAAAAAATGACCATAAACACAACACTTGATTAATGCACATGATGCAGACATTAAACAGTGTTGCGTGCAGAAAAGCTCATTCTATGGACCTAGGAGACATGTGAAACTGTCCTCTGATTACAGAATGGTAAATATTTAATCCATTTTGAAAATTAAGGAGTCATGCACCCTCCAGGTTATATAGAAAATGAATACCTCAGCTTGATTTAGTGGTCAGTCTGAAAGACAGCATATATGATGGTAAGGGGGTGCAGAGGTGACTTGGTTAGGGTCTTCTTACTCATGTAGAGCATTAAAATGAATGTTGAATGATACATACAGACTTTAAACAGCAAACATAGCTACCAAGGCATTATATTTTGGAGCACCGCCTTTAGATATTGCCTCATAAAGGTGGCAAATTTCAATCTCTACTATGTTCCAAAAGTGTAGTCCATCACTAGAGTAAACAGGTCACAAAATTGTTTTCTTGCAGTCAGGATATGCCACATATTAAGCATAACAAAAAGGTAAACAAGTTGAAGAACACACCTATCAGTTGAGCTGCTGAAATCATGTCTCGCACATCAAAATATCTAATTTTTGAATACAATTATGCCATCAGTCAAAGTATCTAACTGTTCAGTCTCATCCCTTGTGTTGTGTTTAGTCTTATCCAATATAAAAAGCATTTTATTGGCCCTGTCCCAACTTTTTTGGGATTTGTTGTAAGGGTGAAATTTTAAATGATCACATAATTACCTCAAAACAATAATTCTGCTTGACTTTAACAACTGATATGTTGTCTGTGCATAATGTTCTACCTCGATAACATATTGAATGTTTTGAAAATGCCAGCATTTTGATTTTATTCAGAAATTACAAAGTGTCCCAACTTTTTTGGAATCCGCTTTGTAGTTAGTAATAATGATCCCTGGTGTTTTTTACGACACTTTATTATGGTGTGATGTTATTTTATTTTGTTTTATTTATTGTTTTTTTTTTTTTAACCCTACTTATGATCCTTTTTTAACCCTTAACACTTAATGGTTTGTCCTGTGGTATCTGTTGTCTTTATGTTGTTGTTGAGTAGCTGCACAAGTAATTCGCCCTTTTGAGGACACCGTCACACAGGTGGTCAGATAAGCAACAGATATTGTGAGTGTAACTGTAACTGTATCTTCTTCGGACTGGCGAGAAGAGTCGCGCAACTTCCACTGCAACACAGAAAAATATCAAGTGGTGAAGAGCAGTGTTGGGCAAGTTACTTTGAAAAAGTAACTAGTTACTAGTTACTTCTCCAAAAAAGTAACTGAGTTACTTCCTGGGTTACTCCGGTATCAAAGTAACTAGTTACCAGTAAAAGTAACTATTGCGTTACTTGCCCCCCGACCATGTTTCATAAACCACATAGAGAAGGACGGTAAAGACAGGTGACGTTACAAACAACAATTTATTGCAACATAATAAACCAAAGCCACTGGATGGACAAAAAATATTTTTTTTTTATAAAAGAAAATAACACATTTTAATAGGCTTATTTAAATTCAACTGAAAATGTGCATGTTAAATCCAACTTTAAATTACTACTAAATGTAGTATTTACATTTTAATTATTACTAAATGCTACCCTTTCAAACAAGACTACGATTACGTCATTTTGTAGTTCACAGAGTCGTGAAGCAGTAAAAGACGCGACCTGTGACGCGACCACAAAATGCGGAAGTAGCCACTTTGCGTCTTTGTCTCGAAGCGTGCGAGTTGAGTTTGTGTTGTTATCAGCGAACTATCAGCGAGCTATTTCATCGTGGTTAGTGAGAAGTTGAATCATGATGAAGTTCTGAGCATGTTATTTACCTATTCTGACTCTGAAGGACCGTTTTTATCTCACGAGGAGGATAATGATCGGACGAGCACTCTTTGTTTACCGCGGCGAAACTTCCGAAGGCAGTGATGCCGACATGCGAAGCAAGGATGTTCTCTAAGCACACACACACATTTAAACTCACTCGGTGACTTTATCCTATCTCAAGTGAGTCGGTGGTAGTGGCGAATGCAGTCGTAGTGTCCATACAGGTATTGGTGGAGGAATTAGGGGTGAGAGAAGTGGGTCTGGTAATGTTAGCTTGCGCTCCCTCCATTCAGCCCCCGGTGATGCGGGTAGCCACCTATCCGGACGCAAACGCAATAATCATGGGATCAGACAAACACTGTTCAGCAGGGGCGGAGTGGGAAGAGTATTCCCACCGGGAGAATTTTTCCCTTAGCGGCCCTTGTTACCCCTCCACCAACACCAAAAAAAAAAAAACAACAACAACGCGAACAACATGGTTCCCTAACCAAAAAGACAAAAAAAACACGAAATCTGCAGTCGTAGGTCTACTACATGTGGACATTAGTGTTGTCAAAATATCAACCTGAAGTGGAGAATTGTAGCCTACACTTGATGAAATAGGCCTACACAGCCATCATCACAGTCCAAAGCATTCACCATAGAACATTGCAGGTTAGGCTACATCACGCTACTGTTCCATGAAAATGTGCACTCCACTGTCATTTTGACAGTTTGTAGGCCAATTGAAATATCGTAAAAGAGTCATTTATGTAGCCATTTATGTATTAAGCCATTTATGTAGCCCCTCCCTTTACCATTCAGATAAATAAGCGGACCAAAGTGGGTTCCTGTTGAGCTAGAGCAAGTATGTGTACCTGTAATGCAGTTACCTTAAGTGAGTGGAGTCTGACAAGTACTATAAGATATTTAAAAATAGAAGTATTTATTTTAATACCAAAAAGGTTCAATAGTAAAACAAATAAAACAGTGTAATTACCCTCTTTCACTAGTTATAAAGAAACAAAATTCACAAACCAAAAATGCATAAGTGGGGTAGCTCCCACTATGACCTAGATATAAGCCCAGGTAAACTCACAAAAAAACAATAAAAGATAAGGTACTCACTAGTACACTTCAACTCTTACTATTAGAATTTTACTCTTTAACAGGAAGACAGGATGAGCACGGGCACAAAGTTTTGAGTGTGGGGATTTTTAGAAGAGTAGGCTATAGCTTACAAAAAGTCTGTCTACATTGTGCAATAAACCCACCATGCAGCAACTAAGCCAAACCTAGGCTACTTCAAAGCACAACCATAAGTCAACAAAATTAATAACCAAACGGTATAGGCCCACCTTAAAACGCTGTGTTCGTCGCAGCGAATGTCTTTGTTTCTTGCAATTACATTTTAATCCACAGTTTAGGCTACACACCCAGCACTGAAAACCGAATTGTTTCACTTCTCGAGGTGCAGTCCATGCACGCACATACTAGCCTAATAATTATTTTAAAAAGAAACTGCTACATTTAACTGCGATGACTTCCCCGACTGCACTTGTGTTCTCTCTCGTGCACAGGAATGAAACAGGTAGGCTAAAGGCAGACGCCACGCCTATCATTTGGATACAACTTTTCAAGCTTTATGCAACTTTTTCACCCGAAAGCTGGTGCGGAGATGTCTGCTGCAGCGTGCATGAAGTTCACATCACAAACGTGACAGAGGGGTCTGCATAAAGTGCCCCGGCTTTTTATGCTTCCAGCTCAAAGAAAAGCAGCCCGACTACATCAGCCCCGAGGACTGTGTTGAGCGCACCGAACGCCAGTCCAGGCTGATCACGCGGAACCACGAAGCACTCAAATAACAGAACACAATTTGCAGCATGCTATTCATGTCAGCAAAAATAAAATAACATGTGTGCAATAAGTCTTGAAATATCCTAGCTGCAATGCAACATGCTGGATGTCAGCTGCCTATAAACTCCACAGAGAGTTGAAGGGGACAAAGGGGAAAATTTGCGGGGAAAATGCGGCTTTACAGGAATTACGTGGCATCGTGAAATTATGCGGAATATCATTGAATTTGCATGAATCCACGCGATCGCTGAATCGCGAAAAACTGGAGGGACTGCCTAGTCATACAATGCATGATAAAGTCTGTCTAGGCTAGGCTATTTATACATGGGTTCTCAGTGTTGATCAACATGATGTTATGAGGAGGGGCAAGACACTGGCAGCCAACCACGTGAGCTTATTTTTTGACCGACAGCGGTTTCCAACAATCAGGTCGAGTTGTGCGCAGCTAGGTTTGCGCAGTCAGGTTACAAACAAAATTTAGAACCCATGTATTGGGTCCATTTTCAAGCTCAGCTTTAGACAGTTACCCACCATCACGTGTATATTCTTTCTGCTTTGGGACCAGGACCTGCACCTGCGCTGCCACCAATTAGCTGATCAACCTGTCTTTATTATGATGACGACGATGATGATCAGCGTGCGTATTAGGATCAAGATCATTCTTACTTACTGTAGATGGCTTCAACAGCTCATTATTCGATCAAAATGCTGATCATATATGTGGATGGCATCCCTAGGCCTACATTACACGTTCACCCAACCCCCCCCCCAAAAAAATCATGTTACGATGATGTTATTAGCCTACGGTGCAGAAAAAATAGCCTAGTAGTTCTAGTGACTGATCTAATCTTTTAACCTGTTTTTAAACTATCCCATTCTGATACAGCCGGAAAAGGACCTGCTTTATTGTGAATGTCATCTTGTTCGGAATGAAACATGGACAGAGAATCTCGCGTGCGTTTGGCGCTGCAATTTGCGCCTGAAGACATCAGCGTGAGCCGAGCCGTCTCACCTGCGATTCAATGACTGACTTGCGGGAGTTCATCATCTTGACTTCGTGTCGTGGTGGTTTGAATGGGTCTGCAGCGGGGACAAACTTCCAAGTCGTCCGGATGGGATGCACCTTGAGCTTCATTTTCTGCGATGACGAGTGTAGAACACAGACGCAGATGGACCACAGTTTTGAGAGAACAAGAGAAAACAGAAAACTTTTGTTCAAGGTAAGAAAGCTAGAACTACTTCGAGCTCTCTGTCTCACTGGCACGACAAACCTGTAGACGCAAGCGGTGGTACCTGGTCAGCTATGTGGTGTAGGCTACGGAAAATTAATGGCCAGTGCCACCCAAATTATTTTTCGCTCAATGGTTTACGACGTGATTGGACACTAATGATTTTGGCAATTGATCCTGGAGCAGAATGTAGACACGTTTCGGACACATCTCAACTTGAGTGAGAAGATGGCAGCAGCATCGTTCAATTTAGCTAAACCTATGAAGTTACAGTGTTATAATTGCGACTAAGCCACGTTTACTGATATCTGTACAACGCTAACATGGCTAATATTTATATTTTATGTATTTATTTGTACATGGGGAATGCCTCTTGAGATGCAATCTCGTTTTCAGTAGGGTCCACTATAGGTCAAATGGGAAAGTAACTTGTGTGCTTTTGGGTCATGTAGTCTTTATTGTGATAATATGTGAAATTTCTTAGTCAGCTCTGGTGTAAGCCCTGTAATGAGGAATCAGTAAAGTGGGTGGAGGAGGCTTGTGTGTGTGTGTGCGCGCGCGCGCGCGCGTACATGCTGAGGTTAAATGACTGTGTGTAGTAGGTATGTGTGTGTGTGTGAGGATGAAATCTGAACTGTAAAGTCACATGTGTGACTCCGTGGCCCCATAAACAGGTACAGGTCCCCAAAGTACAGAGGCAACACACACGCGCACACACACCAATAAAGAATGTTATTAGTATAAATCAACATTGTAGCTTAGTAAAATGACAAATACTTCTGCATAGATGAAAATGTTTTGTGAGAGCCTGCACACCTCGAAGGCTTCTTTTTCAGCAGGTGCAGCTTTTCAGGGTACTTCAGTCATCAGTTTTCACAAGGAAGAGCGCGACACTGCTTCTTCACAGTTCACCACTTTTTTTCTTGGTGCTGTACTCTGATGAAGGTCTTGTGCCGAAACGTCGGCACCAAGCAAAATAAAAAGCAAAACATAATACGTTTTTCTATACACTGCAATTATGTATTGGCCTTGATATTACTATATGTGCAGTCACATCCTCTGAGCAAACACACACAGACAAACACACACACACTGAGGGGACCAAAGTTTTTGTTTTGTTGTACTACAATGGTCAGTGCATGTGTGCTGGCAAAAACAGGGCAGTTCATTAATTATTTCATTCATTGATTGATTCATTCACCAAGAATAGAAGGACCTAGCTGCCTAGCTGACTGCCTGTCTGTCTGCCTGCCTGCCTGCCTGTCTTACCTACCTAAATGTCTACTGTATCTGTCTGCCTGCCTACCTGTTTACCTGTCTGCCTGTCTGCCTGCACACCTGCCTGTATAGTAGCCTGCCTGTCTGTCTGTGTCTGCCTGTCTGCCTGTGTCTGTCTGTCTGTCTGTCTGTCTGCATGCCTGTCTGTCTGTGTGTGTGCTTGTGTTGTAACTTGCAGTGAGCCAAGGGACGTTGCCAGGAGGAAAAACCTATTTCACAGAGCACCAAGTTACAGAGAGTCAGACATTTGGGCAGCCAGACAGAAATGCATACAGTAGATGGATAGATGACACAGACTTAAAGACGGACAGATAGATGTCCATCCTGCATGCAAGTTTTTTTAATCTGTCAAGTGTTGAGTATCACCAGGCTGGCAGGCTATCAGCGCAGAGGACGACACACCCACCTTTTTCCCGCCAATCACCCCCCCCCCCCCCATTCCGCAGTATCCGATAGTAAACTCCACCCAACCACTACCACCCACCATCTCTACCTCTCTCTGTCACACACACATACACACAGGCGTGCGAGCACACACACACACACACACACACACACACACACACACACTGATAGGGGAGAGAAATGGGCAGAAATCTAGCAGAACTGTAATGCTCCCACAGTCCTTTGTAACATTCCACTCCTGGAGGAAGCTACCAAGGAAACTACTGTGCTCTCTGTTACACCGTTGCCATGGTAAACACCCCACTCCACTCCACCCCTCTCCTCTCCTATCCCCTGCCCAACACAACACACACACACACAACACACATGCGCACACCCCCCCCCCCCCTACACACACACACACACACACACACACACACACACACACACACACACACACACACACACACACACACACACACACACACCATCTTCTTTGGCTCTGGTTCACCTGATACCCCCACCCCACTCACACAGACACACACACACCATAATCCTTGGCTCTTCCTCACCTGCCACTTTATTGCACACACACACACACTTGTTGAGCTGACTCCTTGGCAGGGCTCTAAATTAACTTTTTCCACCACCAGCCAATTTGGCTAGTAGACATTTTTTCTTACTAGCCAAATGGAAGGTCAACTAGCCATTTTTTTCTCACCAAAATAAACCATGCGTTAATTATGTTGCTTTTAATTATTTTATTAAACTAGGCTATGTCCTCAACACAGATAAACAATATAAATATTATACTCCATATAATTCAGTCCATTCTATAATTATTTAGTAATTATATTTTTATTACCTGCATTTCATTATTTTTCATTCCATTTCCATATACTGCACAGACAGCCAAACACTAGCCTATTACCTCACACACCATCACCCAAACCTCATACAGTATAAGCTTAGGTCTACAACTCACACAAACACAGCATGCCTTCAACACTAATGTCACACACATACCAGACTTTCAACATACACTAGCCAAACACACACACAACCAAACACTGCAAAACCACATATCCCCTACACAGCATCACTTCACACACAGTGGGCCAAATACCATGGACAATGCACAGAAGACAGGTGAAGGGGAGAAGAGATGAAGGGAGGAGAAGGAGACGGAGAGGAGAAGGACAGGAGACACCCCCCGCGCGCGCGCACACACACACACACACACCTGCACAGTGCGTGAATGGTGTCTGCATTGTGTGTTTATGCTGCTGCTGCGTGACACCTTCAAGTTCCTCCAGGTCAAATTAATATTAGGTTTACTTACGATGCGCTTGGAATGACAATTACCGTTACGCTATGTCAACTAGATATCCAATAACACCACGGACACCACGCTTAGGCTACTTTGTTACTTTCGTCGCTAGTTTTTGTTATCTTTTTTTTCACTTACTCGTATATCCATGTCAAACGCGTGCAGGGTCTTTGCGATGTCGTGGGCGTTATTAGGAAACGACAACTCCATCGTTTGTAGTTGCGAGGACCTCGCAAATATCAGACGGCTTCTGACGGCAACGACACTGTTTTGACAGACAGCTGTCCTGTCCCTTCACTCACCCACGCCGTTTTCGCTCCACCAATACTCTATTTCACCGTCACAACAGTTACGCTGCTATTACTTGCATTCATCGACACATAACCGTGCTTTAACCACTGCCACATTATTTTTCATCTGACAAACCTACAAAACCAAAGTAATCGGCGCTAGTCCGCTCATTGAACATATTTTATTAACACTAGTTCGAGCGGCGCGCGGGTATCAAACACGCAGCCAATGGATGTGAGGCTGCCTTATTGCGATTAACGGTCAGCCAATGGGTGTGGGCTACATCATGACGGTAGGACTAATGTTCATGGGTAATGTAGGCGCCGTTTTACGGTTCATCAGACGGCAGCTACAGATCTGTGCGGGCAGCTGTTTAACGTTCAGTCGGGCGCGCGCTACCGGCCAATTTGGCTAGTGGATGATTTTTTCTACCAGCCAAAATGATTTTTCACCCGCATTTGGCGTGTTGGCGTGCGTTAATTTAGAGCCCTGCTCCTTGGCACACAGAGCACCCCATCCAACCCTCTGAGAGAAGCTGTTTTAACTCCCCATATACATCAAATGCATTACACTCTTATAACTTCCTCATGCAGCCATTGCAAGGTTGTTTTAGTCTGTATCAGTAATGTCATAGCAATGTTGCTACTGTGTAGTTGAGTGTAGTAAAGGGCCGTACACACACGTCGCTACTAGTTACTCGCTCAGCGAATGAAGTCAATAGAATGTCAATGTGTTTCAGCGAGACTAGTAGGCGAGTACTGTACAAGCGATGCGATGTGGGCGAATCCCAAGTTGAAAATATTTCATCTTTGAGTGATGCGAGTAACCAATTGGAATGCAGAGTTCGGTACTTCTCGCCTGTTCATTGGCAGTTAAAGCCGCGGGAACTTTCAGCGAACGTTCCATGAAAGAGTGGCGAGTAGGCAAGCAAGCGAAAAGCTAGCTTTGTGTGTGTACGCCGCTTATGAGGCTACGCTCAGTGCTGCAGCTAAAACACTGCAAGCAGGTAGGTAAGGCCTAAACAAGTTAGTTTGTTTGGGTAGGTAGGTCTTTTTAGGGTTTTTAATGAATGAATGAATGCATTAATTAATTAATTGATGAATTAATCAATAAATTAATTGATGAATTAATCAATTAATTTATGTCGACTGCTGTCTGTTCGGTATGGCCAATGACTAAGTTATCATATTGTGTAAATATGTATAGGACAGGGGACAGGAGGGAGCCTGGCATAGGCTATTGGGTATAAAGTAGAGGAGTAGTGTAGAGATTAGTATGTGAACGTGTCTCAGGTAGGGAAGGGGAGGGGAAAGGAGATGGGAGATGTTCTAACAATATCTCTTCGGTAATGAAGATGGAGAGGTGTAATGTATGTGTTAGGGGAGGGGAGAGGAGAGACAAAAAAAATGTCTTTATTTAACACTGTTTACGCATCATACATTATCACAATACAGTAACTGGACAACTTCAAAGCCGACCACGACCCCCCAATCAAATATGTTCATACTCAGGTCCCCATTCTCCCTGACCTCACAAACAAACCCCACATACACCAAATGCTTGAACATTTGCCCACATTGTTAAAGATGTCCTCTCATCGTTATTTCATTAATACTGTTGTGTTCCCCATTGTTATCAAATGCGTTACGAGTTGGACCTATTTTAAAAAACGTTCTGGTTGCTTTGTTTCAAGCCGTTTTCGCAAGCTAGCAAGGTGTTTCTCATGGATATCCATCTCTGATTGGCTCTCTCCTCCTGCTCCTCAGAGAGATACTAATAAAGGGTTATAGACTCACCACTTCCCCGGGTGGTACTGCACTATTGGGGCGCCAACCAACCGTATCTCACTCATTTCGTGAAGTATTCACGAAAAAAATAGATTTATTTTCGTGGTGCATTCACGTTATTGCCCGCCTTTCGTAAAGTCTTCACGAAAATAATAGATTAATTTTCACGCTGCCTATTCACTTGAATTGCCCGACTGTTGCCTAGCGACCCACTAGTTTGATGCCCTTTCGGTAGCCTACCGTCACATGGTAATCAAACATTTCAAACAAGCAATTTAGGGTTAGGTTTAGGGTCAAGGTTAGGGTTAGGTTTAGGGTTAAGGTTAGGGTTAGGTTTAGGTTTAGGTTTAGGGGACATAAGGCGTAAGTACCGAAAGGGCGTCGAATTAGTGAGTCCCGAGTGTATCAGCAGTGTTCTGTCAGCACCCCCTCCCCGCCCCTGCAGACGTTTGGATAACCATAGCAGCAGTGGGGCAATTCAAGTGAATAGGCAGCGTGAAAATTAATCTATTATTTTCGTGAAGACTTCACGAAAGGCGGGCAATAACGTGAATGCACCACGAAAATTACTCTATTTTTTTCGTGAAGACTTTACGAAAGGCGTGAGATAGGGCTCCACCAACGGAGGCGTACAGGCTCATTTCAGGGCTGTGCTCTTTCGACAGTGACCCCTAGGCGAACTGCAGGCATGGATCGACTAGAGTGGGGAGGCTGTGTAAACTGGCTTTGTGCTCTGTGTGTATCTGAGAGTAGCAACCAGCTGATAGCTAAGCTAAGCTAGGTTTCAGGCCACCAGGCGTTGCTTGTTCTGAAAAGAAGCAGAAAAAAAATACTCAACATGTTTTTAGAAAAATGGGTCAACATAAACCTTTGTGGGCAAAGCCTTCTTTGAATGTGACGCAACACAGAAAGGCTTTCGTGATTCGCTCGTGGCTCTGCATTGTTTCTGTCAATTGGGAAACACCGGTTAACTAGGTGATGCACCGCTATGAAGCCTTGCATGTGAGTTTAACTTGGGGTGACCGTTCGACTTTCAAAAGGAGTGAGTAAAACTGTTTTTTATTGGAAGTTGGCCTTTAACCAAACGACAATGGGGCACCTAAGTCTCCACCCCTTCCGGGCGACTCATGGGGCTGGAAATCTAAAAACTATTGACTGGGCTGTAATGGACTGATCAAAGCTATTTTCCGATCCACCTCACATTTCCCTGTCGATCACACATATGCTGTGCCTCAGAATTTATAACAACCAATGGTTGGCTCGTTGACTTCACTTGGCAAGCGATTACTGAGTTGTGTGCATGCAAAAATATGTAATTATTTGGACTACACAACAGACGTTGCATGTCCGACGTGCAGCCACTTAAGCCACTTTAGGGTTGGCTGTGCCTCAGTTCACGTCAAATATGCGGCACACGTGGTAGTCTCTAACACAGTTTTGCACAAAAGCTAAAATAACGTTTCTTGCGTGTCGAAAATGAGTGGTCTTACGACGCAAATCCAAACCTTTCAAATTCTTTGCCATCATATGTGAAATCCGGAGCACATGAAAAACGGGATGAGGATTTAGCTTGACTCGCCCCATTTACTTCCGTTCAAAATTGAGAGCTACAGCCCCACAGATGGGGACAAGAAGGGCGTGACTTAGGTGCTCCACCTTGATACGACTTTTGACCAGTCCCAAAAAGCTCTCCAGGTTCAACATTTTCTGCTTGCGGGTCAGTCAACACCCCTAATAGGAAACTGACCAGGCAGCCCTCCATCTTGATCTTGGCATGGTATAGAGAGCACAGTAGAGGAGAGATGTTGTTATAACATGTACAGAGGAGAGGAGGGATCCTGGCACTGCAGCCTCAGAGGTCAGAGGGGAAACATGAATTCAGGTGAATGTAAGAGGAGATGAGGAGAGGAGAAGAGAGATGTAACACATATGTCTTGGTAGGTAAGGAAGAGGAGGATGTGTATTATATGTGGTGAGGGAAGAGAGAAGTGATGTGTGTGGGGGGGTTAGCATGGCCCAGTGGAAATAAGGGGCTGTTTGTGTTAATGGAATATGTCATAGAAGAGAGTGCACTGAATTCATCATCTAGCGGCTTTGGACAGCTGCCAGGGAGAGACAGGGTGTGTGAAGTAGGAGAGAGAGAGAGGTATTAATGGGTTTGCGGGTGTATATTAAAGAGATTTTGTAAACATGTACTGTATGCATGTGCATTTGTGCATGTGTGTGCTTTCGGGTTTCTGTATGTTTTGTGTGTGTGCGCGTGCGTGTGTGTGCAGTGCGTGCATGCATGCGCAGGAGAGAGAGACAGCAGCGGTGCTGCCAGGATCAGTGTTGTGGGTCAGCCAAGCCCTGCAGGAGCTGTGTGCAGGGACACTCACGTCCTGCCAGGTGCTAATGCTCCACTCACACACACACACACACACACACACACACACACACACACACACACACACACACACACACTCCCTCTCTCAGTTTCTCTCTCTATCACTATCTCTTTCACACACACATACACATGCACGCATACACACACGCACACACACAAGGACATCACTCGCACGCACGCACGACATGCGCACGCACACAGACACGCCAAAGCTGTGCTGATGTTGTATCACAGCGGTGCAGCATTAGAAGGTTGCTTGTTTTCAGGCTGTAGTCCAAAAGCAGTGTGGGAACATGGCAGGGCTGTGAGGTGTGTGTGTGTGTGTGTACGCGTGTTGGGATTCTGATGTCCTTGACAGTCTTTTAGCCCAGTGGATCTGTGACTGTCTATTGAATGGAAACTGGTGTAACTCAATGGCAAAGCGTATACTGTAGATTCTGATGCCTTCAGGCCCATCTTGAAAGTCAGCCATCTTGAAAAACTTGAAGGCTTCTTTGGTTACAATTAATAGAGTATTTGTACTTTGATCCACCCATTCAAGGTGGATAATGAGATATTGGATATATGAGATATAAAAAACATTTCATTGATGCACATATACAAAGTAGCTTGACGACTGGACGATAATATACCACTGGTGCCTATGGTAGACTAAATTCAAGAGTCTAGAATGTGATTTTAGATAGATAGATAGATAGATAGATAGATAGATAGATAGATAGATAGACAGATAGACAGATTCATTTTCACCTCCATCACAATGTGTCACACCTAACATGTAGACTTATATAGCATACAAGACAGACGCGAAGACATCAACAACATTGAACGTTTAGATAATGAATAAATACATTTTAAATTAAAGATACTAGGCTAACATAATATGGTGACAGTCTATTGCGGAGTTTGCTGTCCTTGGGGGATCGCGAATAAGTTTACTGTAGAATGTTACAATTACAATTAATGGTTATCTTGCTCCAATAGCAATTAACTTGATCTGTTTAGACGAGACGAGTGTGACTACACTAGTGTGTGTGTGTGTGTAATTGGATGAAGGGATCGGGTGTCAGAGAGAGTGTGTATGTATCTGAACCTGGGAATTGAGCTCTTGAGTTCCTGCTTCCATTGTGACACACACAAACACAGAGAGAGAGAGAGAGAGAGAACTCTTGGGTTCCTGCATTCATTGTGTCTCGCAGTTCTGTGTGTATTTAGCCCAAAACACACACTCTTTTCAAAACACACAGTCTTTTCTTTGCAACTGAGGTGTCACACAGATGGCAGAAGGGGCTATTACGAATGTGTAAACAAACAACCCCCGCCCACACACACACACAAAAGTACACACATAAACACACACAGAGAATGTTGGAAGATGAAAGTATAGGTCCATGTGAGAAGAGTTTTTTTGTCTTCATGTGGGTCTGTTTGTGTTGTGTTGTGTTGTGTGTGTGTGTGTGTGTGTGTGTGTGTGTGTGTGTGTGTGTGTGTGTGTGTGTGTGTGTGTGTGTGTGTGTGTGTGTGTGTGTGTGTCTGTGTCTGTGTCTGTGTCTGTGTGTGTGTGGTGCATTGTCTGTTACACCTCACTTCCGGATGCGAGAAAATCCCTAATTTTCCTCCTCGTTATCCTCATCCTCTACTCCTCCTCGTTTCTCCTCCTCTCCTCCTCCTCTATTCTTCCACTGGTCAAAGGCTTCTTCCCCGTCATGCCTTCCTCTCTCCTCCTCCTCCTCCTCCTCCTATTTTACATACTTCCCCTCCTCCTCCTCCTCCTCCTCCTCCTCCTCCTCCTCCTCCTCTTCCTCCTCCTCCTTCTCTACTGGTCCAAAGCTTCTCCCTCTTGGTGTCTCTGGCTCTGCCTCTATTCCTCTCTCCTCCTCCTCCTACTCCTTCTCTCGTCGTCCTCCTCCTCGTCTTCCTACTCTACTCTTGCCAGGCCATGCCCTCCTAGTGACACAACACCTTCGGCATTGTTTCTAGTCAGGTCAAGAGCAATGCAAATATCATTTCTGATCTCCCGAAAAAACAGGAACTCCACCCACTTTGTTTGACACCAGTCAGCCGGTGGCAAACCTTGGGAGGCGGGTCAACCACGCCATTTGGGAAACATTAATTGTTATGCTCTTGGTCAGACCAAGTCTCGAAGAGATTTGAAAGTCGATGGTAGTCAGGCTAACTCTACTCCTCCTTCTCCTTCTGTATGCCTTCCCCCTCCTCCTCCTCTCCTCCTTCTACACTGGTCTAAAGCTTCTCCCTCTTGATGTGTCTGTCTCTACTCCTCCTCTTCGCCTCTCCTTCTTCTCCTCCTTCTCCTTCTGCTCTCCCTCTCTCCCTTTGACTACACTCCTACTCTAGCGGCCTGAATCTGCACTTCTCTCTGCACTCCTCTCTCTCTCTCTCTCTCTCTCTCTCTCTCTCCCTCTCTCTCTCTCTGCACCTTCCTCTCTCTCTCTCCTTCTCTTTCTCTCTTTCTTTGCACTCCTCCTCCTCTCTCTCTGCTCTCCTCTTCTCTGTGTGCCCCCCCCTCTCTCTGCTCTGCTCTTCTCTGGCTGCTGTGCTGTGCTGACAGTGGGAATAGCCGTCACCGTTGGTGATTATGTGCTTAATAGCATTTTCTGTTCCGCTGCCCCCAACCACAGCCCTCCCTCTCCTCTCCTCCCTCCGTCCCTCTATCCCCCATCTATTTTCTCTCTCTCTCTCTCTCTCTCTCTCTCTCTCTCTCTCTCTCTCTCTCTCTCTCTCTCTCTCTCTCTCTCTCTCTCTCTCTCTGCCCCCTCTATCCCCCTCCCCTCTGTCTCCTCTGTTGTTGCTGAGGTAACCCAAACTGACCAATCACAAGGTGTCCAGGAAAAGGGGCATTATTACAAATCTGACGCAGTGCTGCTGGGTAGCCGTGGCAGAGAGAGAGAGAGAGAGAGAGAGAGAGAGAGAGAGAGTGTGTGTTTGTGTGCGTGCATGTGTTTGTGAGTGTGTGAAAGAGAGAGTGTGGTGTGTGATGATGAGCAGCACTTCTCTGGCCACAAGATGGAGGTGTTGCAGTGCGGGAGGTGTGTGTGTCTGTGTCTGTATGTGTGTATTTGGGTTTTTCTGGAGCTTGTAAATGCATGATCTATGTGTGTGTGTGGCTCTTTGAACTTGTCAACTCTAGCTAATGCTCAGTGTGGCAAGGACATGACAGTATCTCTCTTGTTGTCAGTGTACTGGGTACTGTGATCACTGTGCCCATACAATGTTTGTGTGTGATAGGTGTGTGTGTGTGTGTGTGTGTGTGTGTGTGTGTGTGTGTGTGTGTGTGTGTGTGTGTGTGTGTGTGTGTGTGTGTGTGTGTGTGTGTGTGGGTGTGGGTGTGGGTGTGTGTTAAACTTTGAAACTCAAGGTAATGGTCAGCTATCTGTGTGTGCCATTTGTATGACAGTGTGACTGTTGTTATATTAGTCAGTGGTGATGAGGTCGTTTGACTTTGAGATGACATTGTGCTGTGGGTGGTGATGGGGTAGTTTGACCTTGACAGAATGTGGGTAGTGGTGGTGAGGAGGTAGTTTGACCTTGACAGAATGTTTGCTATAGAGGTGGGGATGGGGTAGTTTGACCTTGCCAAGTTCCTGGAACAGTTTGAGCCTAATTGAGGGAAAGCAAGGCTCCTTCCATGCACATATGTGGTACAGTGACTGCAGCCATTATAGCAGTCTTAGCAAGTTACAGCAGCCCAATTCTCAACTGAGGAAAAGTACATGTGCCTCACGTCAAGAACAGGACACAGAGGATATGTGACAGACAATGACTTTACATGGAGGTGCAACGTGTGTGTGTGCACTTGCGTATGTGTGCAGGGAAGGAGTCTTTTTTGCGTACCATGTGTGTGTGTGTGCGTGTATGTGTGTGAACGTGAGTCTGTGTCTGTGTGCGCGTGTGAATGTGCACACGTATCCGTGTGTCTGCGTGAAGGGCCACGTGTGTCAGGCCGGCTTCATTAATCCCGAGGTCCAGTGAGAGGCTCCTAAACGGGGGCAGAGAGGACAACACGTCCCCTGGGAGCATGGAGCACGGAGCCCAGAGCCTGGAGCTTACCCTACACACCTCACACACCGCTCAAAGTCAAACGCCGCTTTACCTGTGGGTGTACTGTAGTAAGCTGTGTGTGTGTGTGTGTGTGTGTGTGTGTGTGTGTGTGTGTGTGTGTGTGTGTGTGTGTGTGTGTGTGTGTGTGTGTGTGTGTGTGTGTGTGTGTGTGTGTGTGTACGTGCGTGCGTGTGTGGTTGCATTGTGTAGGCACTCTCTGACAGCCACATTTTTAACATTATACAGTATGTGTGTGTGCACATGTACTGTAACATAATTTTTTGTACACTCACCAGTTTGGCTGATTTTGAAAAAAAAGTGTAATTTGTGTGTGTACTGTCGGTGTACTGTAGTAAGCTGTGTGTGTGTGTGTGTGTGTGTGTGTGTGTGTGTGTGTGTGTGTGTGTGTGTGTGTGTGTGTGTGTGTGTGTGTGTGTGTGTGTGTGTGTGTGTGTGTGTGTGTGTGTGTGTGTGTGTGTGTGTGTGTGTGTGCAAAGACAGAGAGAGGGAGAGAGAGAGAAAGAAAGGAGCTATACTACTGTATATGAACAAGTTAGAAAAATGTGCATTCTAGTTTTAGATGAAGAAAAATATTTTTTTCCACATGGACAAGGACCAAGAAGAGAAACAGGACTGTCTGTGTATGCCTTATGGTATTTAAATGGTGATAGTTCATTTTAATGGGAAATTGAGTAAGCATCTATTTACTGTATGTGTGTATGTGTGTGTGTGTGTGTGTGTGTGTGTGCGTGTGCGTTGCTATTGAACCCCAGTGAAGCTAATCAGTGGTATTTCATGGTGGGACAGTTTTAACGAGAGCAGTATCGCTGAGTGTGTGTGTGTGTGTGTGTGTGTGTGTGTGTGTGTGTGTGTGTGTGTGTGTGTGTGTGTGTGTGTCTGTTTATTTGTCAGTGCAGTATTGCTGTGTGTGTGTGTGTGTGTGTGTGTGTGTGTGTGTGTGTGTGTGTGTGTGTGTGTGTGTGTGTGTGTGTTTATTTCTCAATGCAGTATTGCTGAGTCTGTGTGTGTGTGTGTGTGTGTGTGTGTGTGTGTGTGTGTGTGTGTGTGTGTGTGTGTGTGTGTGTGTGTGTGTGTGTGTGTGTGTGTGTGTGTGTGTGTGTGTGTGTTTTAGCGAGTGCTGCATTGCTGAGGGGAGTAATTGTGGTGGAGGATGGGGCCATTAATGGAATGAGAGTAAGCATGTGTACTCACACATAGGAACACTCACACACCAACACACATCCTTGCATACACACAGGACGCATGCACGCACTCTCTCTCTCTCTCTCTCTCTCTCTCTCTCTCTCTCTCTGTCATTAACTTGGCCTCAGTGGGCGGTGAACCCTTTGGGTTGTGTGTGTGTGTATGCATGTGAGTGTGTGCGGATAGCTGCCATACATGAGTGATGGGTGTGCTAAGTGGTCACACCACCCCCCACCCCCCGCTACTATATTATGTGCATATTAAGTAGGTACACTCAAACACATGCAAGCATGCTCAACGTCTCTCACCCAAATACACTCACACATGTGCTCACACACAGACACACATACACGCACACACGTGATAAAAGTGAGTTAAAAGCAGAATGCAAGTTTTCCGTCATTCCAATTGGCTAAGGCGGCTGTTGCCGAACCGCATCATAGCTAATTAGCGTAATACCAAAGAAAGTAGACACAGAAGAACAATCTCTCAGGGGGAAATGCATGGGCCATGGTGTAGTACGGGGGCGTGACCTGAGGACACGAGTAGATGGAAAATGAACTCCCTTGCACATGGTCAGTGGGTATGTCGCCATGATGGATACAATTTGTACTCCGTAAAATCGGTCGAAAGAGGATATCCTGTTGTCAGTGTTCAGCTTTGGCCAAATTAACTGCATCTGTTGGTCAGCAGTAATGGGCATGAACGGCCATCCGGGTACTTTGCTCGTAAATGTGCGTTACGCCCCTTTATGGGGGAAATCAAACCTAATGTCTCATCAACTTACATGCTACATCGACTGGCCTAAATTAACACAGTCCATGCTTCATCCACGGCTGTTTGGCTATATTATTTGAACAGCCGGCAAGACAACACGTTTTCGGCATGTTGCGCATGAACAACGCTAGTCTACAGGTTCTTATCTTTCGTTTATTAAACCCCAACACCACCAATTGACTTGCATTGGCTGTTTTCCCCCACAAAATGGCATAACGCACATGGAAAACGTCACGCCGTTCATGAGTATTGCGGGGGATAATTAAGGACAGCTGACAAACATTCCCAATGTCCTATCACCTGTTTCACACTCCGAACCTGGCGGTAGTGGACTTGCACTTTACCATGCTTCCAATTTGACCGTAGAAGAAGAAATTTGTACTCCCCTCACCATCATTCCGTACTATACGCTGTGATGACGTCTGTGGTTGCTCTTCTATCAAGTCTCTTTGGTAATACTCACTGAAGCTCAACTACAAACTGTCGCACAAATCGTCTTGTTGTTGCCCAAATTGCTTTTGTCTCTTCTGTCGCCAGCTCCTCGATACGAAGTCAGTTACTTCCGTCGCTGGTGTCAGTCATGTCTCGTTTGGTGTGTTAAGGTGCAAGTCAAACTAATTTCTTCTGTCCTTTCCTGATCCTCTTTCCTTGATGTTGCCCTGCCTCCATAGAAAGAACAGTTTCCCACACTATCAACCAAAAGTGGCGGGCTTTACACCATTCAACATCTCAAATACAAAGCCGAGAATGAGTCTACTAAAATGAGAATGCGCTTTTGCATGATATTGAATTAAAAAACTGCAGCATGAGGCCACAGGGCAGGATGGGAGAAAATAGCTTGACTTGACCTTTAACTTTAAATGACTCGCTTTAAGCTTACTTGGCTGTGAACACAGGGCTCTCAATTGACCATGGCAGTGAAACACATGCTTACACATCACTTCATTGAATAGGGAAAAATGCTCCCTCTGACTCACCCTAATGGTGAAGAATGTTAACCACACACTTGAGGGGTTTGTAATTTGGTTGAAAATACTAACCGCAGACTCAGAGAGTTTAATGCAGTAATGGACAGTGATGGTGAAATGTTTAACACAGTAAGACACGGCCCCTGTTATAAATTAAATGTTACTAGAATGACAATGACCAAGTCAAAATGTATTACCAAAGGCCCTGTGTACTGTCATAGTGGTGAAGTGTTATGGTACAGTAGCAGCTTAAAGGTTTTCCAGTGACAATTACAGCTCCACTGGTGGAATGGCATGCATTAAGGGGCTACACTTACTTGAACAGCTCACTGGGCCATGTGATGAAGTAAGAACTAAACACATGAACAGCACTCGATGGGTCATAGTGGAATATAGTATAATCCACACACCTGAGGGTTTTTCAATGAGCCGTAATGGTGTAAAATAAAAACCACACCTAAAGGCCTTCCGCTGGGTTGTGCTAGTTAAAATGAACCTGGGCACGCCCAAACTACCCATGACACTACACAAAGTATTGCTTCTCTGGGTAATCTGGAAAGGAAGACTACCTAGAACATTGAAAATTCCCTTGGGATAGGGCACCAATCTAGTTTTAATTTTTCCAAACATTTGAATGAGGCGAATTTAAGGCAAAGACACACTAGCTGAAGAAATGGGTATTATGGTCGATTATTTCATGAGTCTAGTCTAGTATTTCATGAATGTGAGCCGTGTGGGCCGGATAAAATGCTCAATGCTTTCAAGTAGCGATAGCCAAACTAGGTTAAACACTGTTATACATGCATGTACTTACGTTTACTTTCGCACACTCAGTTAAAGGATAACTTCAGCCAATTTCGACATGCAGTTGTAATGTAACTAGCCTGAACTTGTCTGTACCTGAGAATATTTTTTTCTACAGCCTTTTCCAAGATCCTGGTCATTGTAATGGGGGTAGGTGTTTGTTTACATTTAAAAAAATCTTCTTGATTTATTCCCAATAACATCCAAAAGGTTATGCAACATCAACAGACAACTAGCAAACAGTGATACCTTTTGGAATAATATTTGGAGTAGGCATATGTTAACAAAATTTTGAATGTAAACAAAATCTGCCCCATTACAATAGGTCAGAGCTCAGAAAGGGCTGAGTCGAAAAATGCATTACCGGGTACTGACAAGTCAAGGGCAGCGTGAGCAATACAACAGCATTGAAATTGGCTGAAGTTATCCTTTAAAGCAACCCTTTCTCCCCTCACCTGTATTTTTCTCGTTGTTTCTGTCTCTTTTTGTATTTATCACTTTCTAACATATGTGCGCGCGCGCACGCACACACACACACACACACACACAGTAAGTCAGTCAGTCAGTCAGTCAGTCAGTCTGTTTCCTCCTTCCTCCCTTTCCGCCCTCTACTTGATAGGTGTGTAGGCTATCTGTCTGTCTCTCTGGAGGAGATCCAGAGATTGTGTGTGAAGTGTTGAAATGCCCTTGTGCCAGCCTCACTGGAAGGCATCGGGCCACTGTGATAGGACAGGACGATGGTAATGAACTGTGATTGGTGCTCAGCAGTGTGATAGGGAGGCGTTGATGTTGTTATAAATGGCTCATGCTTTCTATCATTTTGATGCGCAAGAAATCGAAGGGCGAGCGAGCGAGGATATTTATACGTAGGCTATTTGAACCAGCTTCCATTCCGTTCTCCCCTCCTTCTTCTCTTTCTGTGGTGTTTGGTGGCAGCTTGCAGAAGAGCTGTGCTGTGGCCATCTACAGTGCCAAGGGAATTCCATTTATTCTCAACTTAAGGTTTACTGTTTGATTTACTTGATTAATTTATTATTACTCATATTATTACTATTATTTACTTTAATTTATTATACTAGACTAGATATACTTGGACTTTATTTGACTACTTCTTTTTGGTTACTTCTATAGGCCTACTTCAAATTACGCAGTGTTGTTGCTCCACCCACAATTTCGTTGACTTCATTGACAATGACAATAAACTCCTTGAATCTTGAAAGGTCTCCAAAGGTCTCCTAACCGAAGGCCTCCTGAAGGGGCATTCACCTGACGTCACATGGATCCAGGACCTTAGACGATTCTTTGATAGCACTCTCAGGGCCTCTTATGAAATGCCTGCCATATGACTTCCTGGTCTTCCCTTCATTGAATGGGTTGTTCAATCCAGTATTCCCTTGAGATCAGCGGTTGATACCAGTTTGCTTGACTGTGATAGCCGATAAGACAGCAGGTTGTTGAATTGTTCTGGCTGCTATTATAGAGAATTCTATATCTGGCATTGGTGACCATTATAAGTCCAAATCACTACCATTCAGTCCACGAAAGGCTTAGGTCCATCATAGGTTAACCTATACTGTTATACTGTCATTACTACTTGAGCTGACTCAGCTGTCACTAAAACATATACAAGGATGTAAGAATATTAAGAAACAAGGACAAGGTACAAGAGTGCAATGATAAAAGGTTGCCACTTAAGAATGCAAGAATACTAGAATGCAAGATGCAAGGATGCAAGGATAGATACAAATATGCAAGGATATTAGGATTCAAGGATACGGATCCAAGGATACTACAAGTAGCAAGCACACACTTGGAGTTGCACTGGGTTAAAGATGCGTTTATGAGTCTGTCAATGTGTGTAAAACTGCTCTCCAAAGCAAGGCCTATCTCTCTATTCCCTCCCTCCTCTCTCCGCATGTGTGTGCTTGCTGACATGGGAACAGTTGTGATCAATAGATGCATAAAAATCATTATGTAGTAGCGCTAAGCACAACATTACACACACACACACACACACACACACACCACACACACCACACACACACACACACAGAGGGAAATAACACCTTTAATGGCCACAATCTGTGCAGCAGAAGGAGATCTTGAGGATGGAGCACAAGAGGCTGCTCTTTTTATTCTTTTTTATTCCATTAGTTATTTTTTGTTTTCCTCATTTTTTGCAAAGATTTGTACTGTACAATATTTCTGTCATTTCGTTGTCTGTCCTCTTTCGTCTTATTTTCTCCTGCCTCCTCCCTGCTCTCTCTCTCTTCTCTCTCTCTCTCTCTCTCTCTCTCTCTCTCTCTCTCTCTCTCTCTCTCTCTCTCTCTCTCTCTCTCTCTCTCTCTCTCTCTCTCTCTCTCTCTCTCTCCTCCTTCTCCCTCTCTCTCTCATGTCATGTTGCACTTTCTTGGCTTCCCAACCATGACAGGTTATGGTGAAGAAAAACAAAATATATATTTTTTTGTTATGTAATATTTCCTTGTAATATGTTTCTGGTATTTCCCTGTCTGTCCTCTTGCTGTTTTTCCTCTCTCATCTTCTTTTTTGTGATTTGTGTCTTCCCTTTTCTGTCTACTGTGGCTCTTTTACTCTCTCTCTCTCTCTCTCTCTCTCTCTCTCTCTCTCTCTCTCTCTCTCTCTCTCTCTCTCTCTCTCTCTCTCGCTGTACTCTTTTCTATTCAGTCATGGCCTGTTAAACTCGCATGCTCCTAATGAAGGGCAACAGTGGCTGGAGAGACCAGACTGCAGAGGAGGGTCCTACCAAAGCAGGCTACCTAGGTCTGAAACAAGACAGATCTGTATGTAGGGAGAGGAGATAGCTGTGTAAGGCTCAAAGAGGAGGTCAGACAAGGATCTACCTCACTAAAAAAAGTTACTAACTTGCTAACTGACTGTAACATATTGTGTAACCAGCACAAGAAGTGAATTCTTTTAAGCCATATTTTAGCGTTCAACAACTCAAATTTATATTATTATTGACTTATTATTGCTTCCAATCTGTTCATCAATATCACACGATTCCAGAAATGTTCTGCAAACAATCGAGAAAAAACTGTAAAACAACCTATATGTAGACAGTGTTTCTGATGTTTCTGTTTCTACGTAGCAACCTCCTACTGTAGTTGAGCCCGTGGGCGGACCTATTCACTCTTTGCTGAAAACACTCAACTACATCATGACAACATTACTATGACATTGCAGAGAATCTTCAATAACCGATCAAGACTTGGTCATTACCATTTTGGTGACAAGGTTATAACAGAGGCTCTGTGCTAAGGGGAGGAGAAATACACTTACAGTCCTTCCTCCTGTTCCTCTGCCCCTCCCTGCCTGCACACGTACTGCATGTGGACATCCCCATTGGTCTAGTACTCTATTACACTCCTGTATTAGCGCACGCAAGTACACACACACACACACACACACACACACTACAGTATATGACCGCTGCCCATCAGTATGTGTCACAGCCTGCTCTGAACAATAGGCAAAAAACCCTCCCTCTCTCTCTCTCTCTCTCTCTCTCTCTCTCTCTCTCTCTCCCTCTCTCACTCACACACACACACACACACACACACACACACACACACACACACACACACACACACACACACACACACACACACACACACACACACACACACACAGCATAGCCCAGCACAACACAGAAAAGCACAACACTCCCTCACTCACTCCCCCTCCATGTCATTCTGTCATTTTCTCTCCTTTCTCCTTCATTCCCCTTTAAGGGCGGGTTATGCTTCCTACTTGTGCCACAGAGTGAGCTTGTCGCAGCCATGATGCAGTTAATTTTGGTTTATGCCCTGTTTTGAAGCACGGTCTGCGCGATGTCATTCCACGCTCAAACTGCCTTCAATACAAAGAGTAAACTAGACGTGTCGGTTGTTTTTTAGCATCACAGACTCGACGACAATGAAAATGAAACATTAAATCTTTATATCACGTGCATGTTTGATCGCACTGGCAGCCACAGTGGTAGTTTGGAACAAAGAAGTGGCTCATTTGTCGAGGACGAAGCGGAATGTTTCTCGACCTCGGAACCACTGTTCAACTGTCCAAATAACTTCAGCGTCGTAACTTGCAAGCGCATGTGTTGTCTTTGGTTCGTGTAAATAAATCAAACAACAAAGCACGGGCAACTTATTTAATGAAGAGCTCACAGTCCGTAGACCGACGAAGGTTAGAACAAGGAAGTAGCGCTTGTTCTCGACTCGAGGACAGAACAGGCTGGTCGAGAGGACCAATCAGAGAGCTATTTTCGCCGTTCGCGCCGTCCTTCCCTGCGTCGAGACACAATTTTGGGGAGGTGCCCCAGAGTACCTGCGTGATGGGGGGGGCTTCACTCCGTTAACTGCGCGGCTCACTGCATCACGACGCAGGGACGCTGGACTGGAGGCATAAACCACCCTTTACTGTGACACTTTTTTCTCTCTCTTTCACTCCTTCCACATCATGTCACTCTTTCTTTTTTCGCCTTTTCTCTTTCTCCTTCACTCCCCTTTTAGAACACCACTGTATTTTCCCTCTCTCCCACTCCCTCCTCATTACTCTCCTTTTCTTCCTTTTTCTCTTTCACTCGCTTCACTCACTCTTTTCTCCCGCTCACTCTGTCCCTGTGATTTATGTGGCTCTCTCTCAGCTTCATCCCGGCCCACCTTGACCTGCTTAGCGTTGCTCTGCTCTGCTCTGCTTAGCTTTGCATGTTCCAGTAGTAGTAGTGGTGCCGTCCTGTGTGTGCACGCTCGAAAAACAATTTGTCTGTATGTCAAGGCATGGGTACTGCTGGACATATTCTAAAAGCCTTTGTACTCTATATACTAGTGTACTTTATATTGTATGTCTGGGTATTGTTACTGTAAATTACAAATAAAAAGCATGTGTTTTTTGCTGTATAAACACTGGTACAATGTGTTTTCAAAGCGCACGTTCTATATACAGTCAAAGTTCAAGAGAGTCCTTGTGCACAAGCCCTCAGTAATGCAGGTGCAGGTGTGAGGCAGGAGAAGGTGAATCAATGAACAAAATTCAAGAGACACCGCACACTGCTTACTTTTCTTTACTTTATTTCTCGAAGCGAACAACGCGTTTCGCCCAATGCGTCATCAGGTTCGCTCTATATACAGTATAACACTAGTATTACATATTCTAATAGACATTTATTTCTTTATTTGCACATGGGGAATGCCTATTGAGATGCACCATCCCATTTTCAATAGGGTCCACTAATAATAGCATGCCCTGTACACGGTTTATGAGCATTGGCAAGTTATATTCCAAATGCATGTGTGTCACAATTTAAGGACAGTAAACAGTGAGACTGTATACTGCATTGCACTGCACCTAGTCTGCTCAGTAGAGTAGAGTCTACTGGTCTGTCTGTGCTGCTGTACTGCACTGTTTTGTGCCTTGTTGTGCTTTTCTGTGTTGTGCTGGGCTATGCTGTGCCGTGTGTGTGTGTGTGTGTGTGTGTGTGTGTGTGTGTGTGTGTGTGTGTGTGTGTGTGTGGTGATGATCTGGGCTGCTGTGTGGTTATTGCTGTCATTATGTTTCTGCTTACGAGGCTGGCAGCCACGAGATACACATCTTAGCCTGTGGAGCATATCTCAGGACACACACGAGTGCACACGCACGCGAGCACACACACACACACACAAACACACACACACACACACACACACACACACACACACACCTTACCCCACACATACCGTACACTCACTCTCTCTCTCCCTCTCACTCGCTCTCTCACGCACGCACGCACGCAATCACTCACTCACTCACTCACACTCTCTCTCTCTCTCTCTCTCCCTCTCTCTCTCACTCACACACACACGCACACACATATGCACACACACATATACGCGCGCGCACACACACACACACACACACACACACACACACACACACACACACACACACACACACACAGCATATCTTAGCAGAAGGTAGCCGGCGGGAATGTCATTGAACGTGAAGTGCTGAACATGACACAAGGGACTTGTGCTTTGGTACGTTGCAGCACTGCCTGCACACACACACACACACACACACACACACACACACACACACACACACACACACACACACACACACACACACACACACACACATGGTTGGGCATGTGTGTGAGGGATGTGTACCGGTGGTTAGATTTTGCTAAAAATGAGAGGAGAGGAGTTGAGGAGAGGGAAGATGTGAGAGTACAGGAGAGTACAGGAGAAGAGGAAGATAAGAGAGGAAATGAGAAGAGAGGAGAGGAGAGATGGTGGAGGAGGAGGAGAGGAGAGATGAAGAGAATATGAAGGGGAATAGAGAGGAGAGGGAGATACAAATAAGAGAGTAGAGGAGAGGAAGAAAGGAGGAAAGATGAGGAGAGGAGGGAAGAAAGATGATGAGAAGAGAAGAGGAGACGAAAGGAGGAGAGGAGGAAAGATGAAGAGAGTAAAGGAGAGGAGAGACAGAGGGTCACCTTGCTGCAGCCTGCCAGACACATGCAATAAAGCAAATGGAGCTCTTTCGTGTGTGTGTGTGTGTGTGTGTGTGTGTGTGTGTGTGTGTGTGTGTGTGTGTGTGTGTGTGTGTGTGTGTGTGTGTGTGTGTGTGTGTGTGTGTGTGTGTGTGTGTGTGTGTGTGTGTGTGTGTGTGTGTACATGTTTATTCCTTTGTGCAAATGTATGTGTGGCGGCACTCTATACCTGAAGATGTATGTTTGCCTTTAACCCCCCTCCCGTCCCATCGTTCGTGGATGTATACGTTTATTATTCTTGTTTGCCTGTGTGTGCGTGTGTGTGCGTGTGTGTGTGTGTGTGTGTTTATGCGTACGTGCGTGTGCGTGTGTGTTTATCCTGCATGTCTAACAGAATAACTCTCTGACACAATACTGCACAGTACTGAGTCTGTTCTGGTTTGCCCTTGTTCATGTCTTTTCCATGTTTTTTTTAATTAATTTTAAGTTATTTCACAGCCCAGACAACTGCTGCCCTGCATGCTAAAGGAAAGTCCTCCGGGTTTCTATGTGTTATGTCTTAATACCAGTGTACACATTTTGGTCAAATACTATAAGCAAAATAAGTTATTTTGGCTTTATATTCAGAAACTGCCCTGCGATGCCATTTAGAACATACAGTACTTGTTATGGACATATACTGTGCTGTATGTATGCTAATGCCAACAGGATCATTTAAAAGAATCACCAAAATCTCTTTTCATTTAGATTCTATTGCATAGAAATTGATCACTAGATATCATGATCAACCTTTTAATAACTTAATTTGTTTACAAGACATCGTGTTTGTCAGTGCAGATTGTGAGTTGTGGTTTCCAAACTTTTTGGTATGCACAAGGTATCGTTGACAGACAAGAACAAAAGCACTCTAGATGTACTGTTGAACTCAGCTGATGCGATGTGTCAGAGTAGAGTATGATTTTGACTAAGTGTTCCGTTTTGTATTCACAAGGCATGTTGGGTAATTCCGTCCTCCGTCCTCCTTCATGATAACTGCCCATTCATCCTAACAGGGGACCGTTTTAAAGGACAAAAAAGTCTCTATTCTCTCGTCCACACAGCAGCAAATAAATGGTAATACAGAGTGTCAGCCATTTTTTCATGACTAGATACTCAGATAGGCAACTGAAAACGCAGTGAAATTTGCCATTTCAAACACCAGCCTAGATGCCACATTCAGCTTGTTGGGATGTGGCCAGTGTAGGCCGCCGCCATCTTGGGACAGAGTTTCTATGTTTTTCACACTATCAGCGAAGATGTTCTTTTACCATCACCTACTCCGATGAAGTTGGGACGTTTGGTAAACAGTGAATAAAATTAAAATGCTATCATTTTCAAAACATTCAATCTATTCATTGGATGGAGAATAGTGAAAAGACAACATATTAAGTGTTAAAACCGAGAAAAAAGATTGTTTTGGGGGACATATGTACTCATTTCTATTTTGATAAATCCAACACATCTCAAAAGAGTTGGGACGGGGACAATAAATGGCAGCAAATGTCGAGGAAGACTAAAAACAAAACAAAAGACAACACTTAACAGTTAAATACATTAACCGATGAGATGATTTTATATAAAAAACAGTGTTAATTCCTATCTTGGACATGATTTCACCAGCTTAAATGGTGGGTGTATTCCTTGTCATGTTTTGCAATGTTTTCCTTTCTGTAGTGCTTATAGTGTGACAGGTCTTGACCAAAAAGCCACCATTTTATCACCTGCTGGTCCTTATGATAAAGCCAAACTGTTAAAACATAGTAGAGAATGCAATTTGACCTTACTATGTGGCAGTAATCGAAGATCTCCCTTCAAAATATAATGCATGAGTTGCTTTTCATGCTGTTTAAAACCCATTTATACCATTCAGCACTGTATTTAACTCTACAGATGAGTGAGAACATCTTAACCAATGCACTACTGCACCCGCATGCCATCATGGAGGCTGACTTTTGAAGCTAGCACTAACACAAGTTGGATGGTCCATTTTCACTGTAGCACAGGATGTGCAATGCTCTATTATTGTCAAAAAGAATGGACTTCTACAACTTCTGCTGACTTCTGTAAGCAAAGGACAGTTTCCCATGTCTTCTGGGTCTATTTCAAGTGAGCTCAGGTGCTTAGGAGAATGTTACACCCCTGTATAATTTTCATGCATTAAGCATTCTTAATATGGTCAATTTTCAATAGCTCTAATTCCTGGAGTGCTAGAGTGGGACTACAGCCAATATATATTTCATGATGTCATGAACCTATACAATGATTTTATTAACAAAAATATGTCTTATATACACTCAATCGTGCTAAATCAAAGGGAATTCAAAAATGTATGTAATAACTATGGTAATTATTCCCTTTGCATCTTTAATTCTGAGTGACTCAGCCTCTCTGTGATGATCTTATACCTGGACACCTATATTGTCCGTCAGTACAATTCATTTTGAAATGTTCTTCTTTGTTGTTTTATCTTATTTGGATGTTTACTAAATTTCACTGATCCCCGTCCCAACTCTTTTGAGACGTGTTGGATTTATCAAATTAGAAATGAGTACATATGTCCCCCCAAAAAATATTTTTTCTCGGTTTTAACACTTAATATGTTGTCTTTTCACTATTCTCCATCTAATGAATAGATTGAATGTTTTGAAAATGATAGCATTTTGATTTTATTCACTGTTTACCAAACGCCCCAACTTCATCGGAGTTGGGGTTTGTACCATCACCTACATGATGAATGATGTTCATTAAGGTAAAGCCATTAATTCCAATACACACGGTTAGTCAATGTGCTGTAAATGTATAGATTTTCGGTAGATGTCACTTAACTCCAAAGCTAACTTGGTGTTATCTTAGTCAGAGGAGATTGTAATGTGCCAGGCTAAAACAAGCTAACTGTAGCAGCAATGCATTGACAAGTGTAAGACATTGTGTTTCTCAGTGCAGACTGTGAGTTTTGATTTATAAGCTTTTTTGGTACGAACAAAGCATCGTTGAAGGACAAAAACAAAAAACACACTTACATTTTTTACATTGAGATCTACAGTTGAACTCAGCTAATGTGACATGTCAGAGCAGAGTATGGTTTGACTTAGCGTTCTGTTTTGTATTCACAAGGCATGTTGGGTAACTCCGTCCTCCGCCTGTCCTTTATGGTAACTGCCCAGTCGTCCTTACAGAGAGCCGCTTTAAAGGACAAAAGAATAAAAAGTCCCTTTTCTCTCATCCACACAGCAGCAGATAAATGGTAATGCAAAGTGTCAGCCATTGTCTTTCTCAGACACTGATTTCCCAGTCTGCTCTCTCTTTCTCCCTCTCTCCCTCCCTTTCTCTCATTCTCTTTCTGTTTGTATCTGTCTCTCATTCGCTCTACAGTCGTTCTCTCTCTCTCTCTCTCTCTCTCTCTCTCTCTCTCTCTCTCTCTCTCTCTCTCTCTCTCTCTCTCTCTCAGGTCTTTTTGAAGTCCTCCATCCCCCTGTCACCGGCCGCCCACCACACACACACGCACACATGCACACACACACACACACACACACACACACACACACACACACACGCACACATGCACACACTCAGAAACACATGCACTGGCTGACACACACACACTCACACACAAGCGAGCACACGCATACATACACACACACACACCTACACGAGTACACACACACACACACTCACACACACATGCGCACACACAATAAACATAATGGGATTGGAAGCCTCTTATATAAATGGGTCTCTGGAGGGGGAGAGAGGATACTGGCACTTGTGCCCCCCTTCTCTCTCTCTCTCTCTCTCTCTCTCTCTCTCTCTCTCTCTCTCTCTCTCTCTCTCTCTCTCTCTCTCTCTCTCTCTCGCCCGTCTCTCTAACATTGTCCACCAACCACTCTAGTCGAGGTCACTGCAGCGTCCTGTGTGAGTGTGTGTGTGTGTGTGTGTGTGTGTGTGTGTGTGGACTTGGCTGTGCAGCCTGGAATGCGTAAACATTGACCATTAGCTTTACACACATAAGCAGTAAAGATTGTGCTTACTCATACAGAAACAAAAATTATTAGGACTACCTTTACATATTCCCTAATGTGTGTGTGTGTGTGTGTGCATCTGTGCGTGTGTGTGTGTATGTGTATGCGCAGGCGTAAGTGCGTGGGCCTGCATGTGTCTGTGTGTTACATACATATATCCATAAAACCTATATAATACAACCATAGTGACCCCCAGTCTGAGACCCCATTAAACCCCTATCATTACTTTACCATATACTACAGTGCCCACGAATCCCCAGTCATGTACAAACGGACAAACTGGCGTGTGTGTGTGTGTGTGTGTGTGTGTGTGTATGTGTGTGTGTGTGTGTGTGTGTGTGTGTGTGTGTGTGTGTATGTTGTGACAGACACTGACCTTCATGTTGGTCGCTAGGAGAGCCCGAGTTGAGTGACAGGGCAGCGCAGGTGAATTGTTATGGGTGCCCTGATGGGACAATCCTAACGAGATGGCCCATTCAAGCACACAGCACAGCAGAGCAGGAGAGGGCAGTGGACGACCTATCTGGGCCAGTACCTGCATTTGATGTGTGTGTGTGTACGTGTGTGTGTACGTGCGTGTGTGAAGATATTTATACTGGTCGTAGGAAAGGGCAGACAGGGTGCAGAGGGCAGCGAGGCTTCTTATCCTTACAGTACATAGTGTGGGTGCATGCATGTGTGTGTGTATGTGTGTGTGAGTGTGTGTGTGTGTGCGTGTGTGTGTGTGTGTCAGAGGTTGCGCTAGACTTTTTCACAGTCCGTCATTTTGACGGACAGGGTCGAAAAAATTCCGTCATCGCCCATTTTTTAAATTCGTCACCTCGTTTCTCAATGTGGGGGGTCGCGACCCCGCACTAGGAACAACACGTGCGCAATTGCGGTCAATTGAGAGTAAACCGCTGTGAACATCCCCTTTCACTCGACATCCATTCTCCAACTTTGAGGATAGAGTCCATTTTGCTGTCCACTTTCTGTCTCTGCCCCATCTCATTGCACTGTTTAAAAAGCAGCAGATATATCTCACTGAAGCGCGTCTGATTCAGTGTTCAAGCGCTATGGTCACCACAAGCACTTTTTTAAAAGACGCGTGCAGGGCTTTATCCAACAGCTGTCAGTCACTCTTTTTGCTCCGATTAATGCACCGATTGTAATACAAAGGCGCAGTGTTAAATAATATTCGCGTTGGGCTTCACATGCACAATGGAAAGGAAAGCCGTCTTGCAGAAAGGTTTAGCCCAGGCAGGCGACAAAGGCACTGAAGCCTACAACAGGAAGACGATCAGATTTAGCAAAACTTTGTTTAAAAAAGCCAGCGACTATAAAGGTAGCCACTCTATAGCCCATGTAGCCCCATCGGCTAGATATGTTGGCTCTGGGTGCGCGGCGGTTGTCTGAAGTTGTCTGAAATAGCCTAAATAAAAATAATAATGGGTGAACCAGCTATCGAAATGAGAGAAGGATAGCCGTTACTGGCAACGTTTGCCAAGTTGTAAGTTGCGTTACCTGATAATATTTTGGCTCTTGAATAGCCGTCGTTTTTATTATTTAGTTTATGAAGCCGTTTTAAACCAGCGTTGCCTTTGAGTGGTTCTGGCTAGCAAACATGCTATTCGCATAGGCTATTTGTTTGTTTCAAGCGAGGCGTTATGAAACGAAGGACGATAGATAAGGGAGGGACAACTTAGTCATTGGCAGAAAACCAGATAGTCGGTAAATGTAGTAGGCCTAGGTCTACAAATAGTTCTAAATCTTAAATTAATCGAAGTCACACGTGGATGGTGGCAACGTCTTCTTTATTTTAATTCATTATTTGGAGAACGCGCAGAGGCGCGCGCTCTGCTGCAGCCAGCCGCACAGCCCAGCTGCTGCGCATGGTAGACTATGAGAAGCAGGGAGAGAGGGAGAGAGGCGGACGATAGTAGCAAGAAATTATCTGCGCTGATGATAACTATGCCTAATTGAAATGCATATTTGCTCAACTCGATAGAGGTGTAGGCCTACTTAAACTTGTAATTTATTTATCATCACCCTGAATGTTGATCCGTCAAAATGACGGACAGGCTTCATATTTTTCCGTCATCCTTCAAAAAAATCCGTCAATGACGGACATTTGTCGGTTAACGCGACCTCTGGTGTGTGTGTACACCTACCCACGGATATCTCCTCTGTATGATCAAGCTCTTTGCAACTACATTAGAACAGTGTTACATAGCCTACATTCGTTACTGGCACATTGCAACTTGGAAGTCTGAGCTACTGTTAAAGATGCACTGTGCAATATTTTTACAGGATTCATGCTGCTCATCTGCGAATGTTACCTCTTTCATGAGTACTTACCATGACCATCAGAGTATTCATTATGACTGGGAAAATGGCACTTTTCATATACAGTACTTGTAGTATATGAAAAGGGGATCATCTCCATTTTGAATTTCCTGAAAAAATGCATCTTTAGCTGCAAGCCTTACTGTGGATTTCCCGTTTATCATGCAAATTTCCTTCTGTCTGCGACCCGCCCCCGGCATTACCACTGCAACCCCCCTCGTGGTGAAGACCCCCAGTTTGGGAACTCTGCTGTACTGCTGTCAATTTGCTGAGAGAAGAAGGAAGGATAGAGAGAGAGGGGACAGAAAAGGAGAGAACTGTGATTCAGTGAGTAAGAGAGGCCATACGGGGGTTATTCAAGATATACAGTGAGAGAGAGATAGAGAGAAAAGGAAGAAGAGAGCAAGAGAGGTGTGATGGAGAAAGAGGGGAGTGTGTGTGTGTGTGTGTGTGTGTGTGTGTGTGTGTGTGTGTGTGTGTGTGTGTGTGTGTGTGTGTGTGTGTGTGTGTGTGCAGATGTGTGGTTCACCCACACACGTTCCACTGTGTGTGTGCAGATGTGTGGTTCACCCACACACGTTCCACTGGAGCGGATTGTACATAAGGCCCAAAATTTGCGGCTACGACCGTGTGTGTGTGTGTGTGTGTGTCTCTGTGTGTGTCTGTGCGTGTGTGTGTGTGTGCGTGCGTGCGTGCGTGTGTCTGCGCGCGTGCAAGAGAGAGAGAGCGAGATAGAGAGAGGTGTGATGGAAAAAATGTTGAGCTGTATTGGAGGAGACTGATGGTGTCACTGTCACTGAGAATCTCTCTCTCTCTCTCTGTCTCTCTCTCTCTTTCTCTCTCTCTCTCTCTCTCTCTCTCTCTCTCTCTCTCTCTCTCCATAAGCCTCAGCTGACATTCACTCTGGTTCTTTCTCTTTCCTGCTTTCCCTCTTTCCCTCTACTGCTCGATCTTCATGTCTCCTTTTCTCCTATTCTGTCATTTCTTCTCTTTTGCTCTTTTCTTTTTCCATCAGACCCCCCCCCCCCCCCCCCCAACACAGACAGACAGACAGACAGACAGACAGACAGACAGACAGACAGACACACATACCGACACACAGACAAACACACACTAGCACACACACACACACAGAATTGCATTTTATTGGTCTGATATATCGGCTGACTGATATATCCGTTCACCTGTAATGCCGTGCCATAGTTGGCTTTCTTGCTGATGTGAAAGAAGCTGTTGCCACAGATTGAAGGTTAGTGTAATGCAGGACTTAACTATACCTGGTACTCTATCCTCAGCACTCATCACACACACGCACACACACACACGCACACGCACACACACACACACACACACACACGCACACTCACACACACACGCCCACAGTATACAGTACTGTATATTATTACACACTTGGTAGAGGTTGTTGTAATGCAGTGCTCCACCTGCTATTCTATTCTCAGTACTCTTCATCACATATCTACTCCACTTCCTTTACACTGATTTTATTGCTCGTGAAGATTGTGTGTGTGTGTGTGTGTGTGTGTGTGTGTGTGTGTGTGTGTGTGTGTGTGTGTGTGTGTGTGTGTGTGTGTGTGTGTGTGTGTGTGTGTGTGTGTGTGTGTGGAGGGGGGCTGGGGTGCATAAAGAGACCCCACACTGAGTCGCGTTTCTGTGTAACGACCCTCTTGGTCGCGGTTCAGTTTAACGACCTTCGTGTCTGCTCTTGTCTGCTCGTCACACACACAAACACACACACACACGCACACACACGCACACATGCATGCACGCACACACACATGTACGCATGCTCACACACACACACACACACACACACACACACACACACACACACACACACACACACACACACACACACACACACACACACACACACACACACACACACACACACGTACATCCTTCAATCCCCCAAATGGCTCGTCCAGTCAATATGGGCCAGATGACTCCTCACTTAACATAATTACACCAATTAATCACCGACACCCCCCCCCCACCACCACCACACACACATATACCTCACACTTGTACCCCCCACTGCCACCCCACCCCCCAGCCTTCACCCTGTACCCCTCATCTCGTACCCCTCCAGCCCCTCACTGCACCCCCTCTGAGGCCAGTTACACACGAGAGCATGGTGTGGAGGCAGCGAGAAGACGACGGTCTTTCAGCCGAGTATCGGGCGATGTGTTCCACTCGGCCTTTCACACCGACAGCGGCCAGTCCTGTTCAAACTCCCCACCCTGCCAATGCTAGTTTGCAACTTTGCCATTCATTTCAATAGTACACCGCCGTCCGCTGTTGTCAGAATTACCCTCGAGTTCTGTTTTATAAATGCATTATGGCACGGAGCCGTCTACCGTGCTGCTACCGCCTGACTACAGCCGTGTTGGTGTGGAAGGACAGATCTGTTTCCATGTATGATCTTCCATGGAAAAAAACAAACAAAAACCTTTCTGAACAGATTTTAATGAACAAGTTATACTTTCAGTTTTCATGTGCAAACATTGTTAACAAATTAAAATGTAAACACACTGATAACACTCTCATAAAGTTTGCTATTAAAATATGATAAATTCAGTGAACATCATCTGTAATCATCCTCACTCCAAGGCGATCTGTACAATTTCTCCACTTTGGCAGATTTTCGATGATCTTCTACTCGATTTCACGATTCACGACTTAATATTGTCATATCGCACACGCCTACCCCCTCTACACACACACCACATGCCTGCACCCCTCACTCCCAGCCTCCACGTGCTGGCAGTGGCACCCCTCAAAGCTCACGTGATGGTCCATGAACAGCGCTGCACGTGACTCTGGGTTACCTGGATGAACCTGCTGATGTCCACGTTGTCCTCACGGTTCGTGGAGAAAAAAGCAAGTATTTTTCTGGTTTGCGAAACTTTCCGGTTTGCTCATTCCAAGATCTGTGGCATGAACATGCGGGCCGTTTCGCAATTAGGCACTGGAACGGGCACCGGCACGGTACACAGTCGTCCTAAACGCGCCAATAGAGGTAGAACATTACACTAGAGGTACACTGCAATTTGCGACAGTGGTGGAAAATGGCAAGTGCTGCCTCCATCTTGTATAGGTAGACCTGTGCTCTTCAGTCAACGCAAATTTTCGCTCTGCCTCTTTTAAAATTATTGTTTTGGCGTTTCCTTTATTTGGCTGGGACAGAGAGGAGCAACAGAAAAGTGGGAGACAGACAGGGAAGGGTTTAGAAATGACTCAGCTGTTCATTACCCGTTTCCCATTCTCTTAGGGACTTCTCACATCGGTAAGGAGCACTGCTCGGCCAACGTTCGATCCCACTGTTTTCTATACAACCCCGCACACCCGCAGAGATATCCAGACATCCACACACATCTGTGCCCTTGTGTGGGGTTCTATTGAAAACAGTGGAATCGAATGTAGAGCAGTGCTCCATACTTTGGCAGAACCGATGTCACTTATGAATCACATTCAAGCATTTGTTTGTTGGGAAGAATTATTTTATAGTTCATTTTATGAGTGATTGGGAAAATATGTCTTCTACACATCCATGGAGAATAGAAAAGAAACAGAGAGACAGAAAGAAAAAAATGAATGAATGAAGACTGTGTGTGTGCATGTAAGTGTGTGTGTGTGTGTGTGTGTCTGAGAGAGGGGGGTGGGGGATCTCCAGGGCAACAGCAGCATCAGTGGCGAAGAGAAGAAGATTCCATTCAGCCTCAGCGGAGCACAGCAGCCGTATCCAGGGGCAACCTGCAAAACTACGCCATAGCCCACAGCCACACTGCAGTACACACACACACACACACACACTGTACTCTCTCTCTCTCTCTCTCTCTCTCTCTCTCTCTCTCTCTCTCTCTCTCTCTCTCTCTCTCTCTCTTCTCTCTCTCTCTCTCTCTCTCTCTCTCTCTCTCTCTCTCTCTCTCTCTCTCTCTCTCACACACACACACACACACACACACACACGCTGGCATGTGCACATGGTGAGTAAGCGGTGGTGTGGATATTTAATAACGGCCACAGAGTGTCCCACTGCTTGGCCATTACCGAGCAAATAGGCCGGCCACGACGAGATTCAAGCGACAGAGAGTCGCTTGTGTGCAGCAAGAGCGATGCGAGCGATTGAAGCAACTAGAGTATGTCCATTAAAAGCAGAATGCAAGCATTCCAACATTCCCATTGGCTGTGGCGGCTGTCGCCGAACCGCGTCATAGATAATTTGCATAATATTCCCAGGAGTTCTACTAGAAACTGTCGCTCTCAACGCACAAATTGCCTTTAGTCGCCCGAATCGTTTTTGTCACGTGACTCAATACAAAGTCAATTACTTCCATCGCTCGCCTCGCTCGCTGTATTTGTGCGGTTAGACAGGACAGAGGCAGTGTAGAGAGACAGGACAGGGAGGCAGACAGACAGGCAAACAAATAAACACAAATATACAGAAAGACGGGCAGCCAGGTAGACAGCCAGGTAGAAGGAAAGGCAAGTCAAGTAGGAAGGCAGGTACATAGACAGACAGGCAGATAGACTGACTGTTTCATTGCACAAGTACTTTGCCTTTGGCATGTGGCCTTTACCAGAAGCTCACAGGGTCAAAATGTGTCAGGCACAATCTGATTGTCTGTACGTGAAAAAATGGCCAAACATCAATCAGATGACATGAATATTTCTATAGCCTACATAACTTATCAACACAGGTAAACCTGATCTACATTCATTTGTTTTGAATGCATGAACATGAGTGTGTGTATGTGTGTGGGTGTGTGCATGCAGACTTGCGCACATGCATGTACATGTAGAGCAGAATTTTTCTAGTGTGTGTGTGTGTGTGTGTGTGTGTCAGGTGAGAGAGCGGCCCCCTGGGGAGAGGCTGCTCAGTTTCTCAAGCAGCCCAAGTTGATATCCATTATCTTATTCATGAGGAGAGACAGCCGTGTGTGTGTGTGTGTGTGTGTGTGTGTGTGAGAGAGAGAGAGAGATAGAGAGAGAGAGCGTGTGACAGGCCTGTGTGTGTACGTATGTGTGTGTGTCTGTGTGTGTGTGACAGGCCTGTGTGTGTGTGTGTGGGCGGTCAACAGCCTTAGATCTAATTTGTCCTCCAGACTTAATGTACAGGGCTAAAGACCATTGAGAATCCGTGCTGCTCCCTCTTTCACTGTCTGTCTAGGTCTTTGTGTGTGTGTGTGTGTGTGTGTGTGTGTGTGTGTGTGTGTGTGTGTGTGTGTGTGTGTGTGTGTGTGTGTGTGTGTGTTTTGCACAAGTGATCATTAATTGGGCTCACCTTTACGGTAACAATTGACCAAAATGTGTTTTTTTTCATATTGCACCAATACCAATTATTCTGGGGTTGAGGCTACAAATATTGAAGACAGCTCACTGGTGCTACAATTCCTCCATCCACCTTGAATCAGATGTTCAAAGTGTCAATTGGCTGGACTGGTTGTGGCTAACCCCATGAACACACCAGAAGAGACCAAAGCTACAAACAGTTGTTGGAAGTGTGAAGAGCGACACGAGCGATAAAAGCAACAGAGTACGACCATGAAAAGCATCCCAACCTTCCAATTGGCTGCTGTGGCTGTCGCCGGATAGCAGAGATGGGACCAAGTCACTAATTTGCAAGTCGCAAGTAAGTCTCAAGTCCTTCCAATCAAGTCCGAGTCAAGTCACAAGTTACGACACATTTGACCAAGTCAAGTCCAAGTCCAAGTCGTGCCAAAGCCAAGTCAAGTCCAAGTCCAAGTCTTATTTTTTCCAAGTCCTTAACAAGTCACCTTGTATTCTATGTGCAATATTGACAATTACCTTTGGTCATAAATTCATTACCTCTCCATGATGCTTTGAATGTCCCCCTTTGCCAGTCATGTCCCTCACGAAAATCCACCATGGTATACCATGATTTCAGTTTTTTGAGCATGGTTCGGCATTGGTTTTTGGTTTTTACTATACATTGAACCATGGTTTTACTCTGAAAACTAACCATGGTTTTACCACGGTTTATAATTAGTCATTAAATTACT